>NW_020884911.1:4680729-4782043 GCF_003945725.1 Corapipo altera
GCGCTGCCCGCAGCCCTGCGCGGCGGCGGGGGGAGCCGGCGGCGGCTGCCCGGCCCGGCCCGGCCCGGCCCGCCCAGCACAGGCGGCGGCCGTGGGGTTTCCCCCGTCCCTGCCGCGTCTCTCTCCTCCGCGCTGCGGGGGTTGAGGCGGGCGCGGCGGCGGGGGGAGGAGGGAAAGGAAGGGAAGGGAAGGGAGGGGGGGAAGGAGGAGCCGCCGCCGCTGTGAGGCGGGCGGGTCGCACACACACACAGACACAGACACGGCGTGAGGAGGAGGAGGAGGAGGAAGGAGGAGGAAGGAGGAGGGAGAGGAGGAAGAAGAAGGAGCCTCGGCGCCTGAGGTGAGGGCGGCGGGAGCGGCGCGAGCGGCGGGGCGACCATCGAGGCGGGAGGTGCGGGGGGGGACGGGGGTCTGTCAGCGGCTTCGCGCCCTTGGCGGGGGGGGGGCGGCGCTGCCCCGCCCCCCCCCGCGCCGGGCCGTAACCTTGGGCTCCCCCGGCCGCGGTGGACGGGCGCGCACATCCGTGTGGGGCGCGCTCGGTGTGCCGGTGTGGGACGGGGACGCGCGTGTGTGTCCGTGAGGGACATACGTGTGCGGGGGTGTGCACACGCATGTCCCTGTGCTCCCCGTGAGGCGGCTCCGTGTGTGGATCCGTGTGTGGATCCTTGTGTGCGTGTGCGCGCGCCGGGGCGATTGGATTCTTCTTCCCCTCATCTCCCTCGCTGCCGTAGTTTCTGAGTGTATCCGGATTTTGTCAGTGCTGGGCGGTGTGACAAATGTTTCTGTGTAGTTAACTATAACTTTCTTGCAGTGTTTTTTTTTTTCTCTTCCTTTTTTATTTTTCTTTTTTTTCCTCCCCCTTTTTTCTTTCCCCTGGGAGTAAGGCAGGCTCACCTTTGAAGACTGTTTGTTTTCTTTCATATATATCCAAAGGTCTCTGGGAATACAGGTGCTTCTGTTGCCTCCGTCTGCGTGGTTACAATTTACAAGACGTTTTTAAATCGCTTAGTGGTGATTTTCAAAGCAAGGTGCAAAAGCTGTGTTTCCATTTCCATTCCATAGCCATTCCAAGGCTGTGCACCGTATTCCATGCACGGCTTTGAATTATGTGCAGTCAGACACCTGTTACTTAATCCTGTTTATCCTTTCCAGTTGCAGTTACCCAGCTTTGTCTTCCTTTTTTTTATGTCTCAAAATAAATTACGAATACTCTTTTATGCTGTCGTGTAGTAGGAACCCAGGGATCTAATGCGCTTGTGAGGTACATAATGTGTGTTTGTTAGGTAACACTTTCTCAAAGGGAGATGGTTTTGGAAAGTTACAGAATAATCTTTATCTCTGGGGGAGTTTATATAATGTTAAAGTGTCCGTGGGGATGCATCTGTAGGAAAGGCTGGTGGTAGGGGATGCACAGAATCCAAGTCTTACACAGTATAAATCTTCAGTAAAGCGCAAATCGCGCTCTCTCAGTACATAAATAATGTTTGTGTTTTTCAAACTTCGCCTGATCTTGCACCATGGAATTTTCAGTTTCATAAATTGGAGTTAATAAGGATACCAGAGAAAATGTTGCATTTCTGATTCTGCAGGAGTATGGAGCAGATTCTTTGCTAACACCTTTTGTGTTGACAGTTGTGTTCCGTGGTTTACTTGGGCAGTTTTAGCAGGCTGATGGTAATACTCATTTGAGGTTGATTTCTCCAACTTCTGAAAGTGTTATACCAACAGTATTTGCAGGTTGTCACTGAATGCTACCTAATATTGCCATGCACCACAAAATAATTATTGTTATATGGAGCTGAGAAATTTTATATTGTACAGAGACAGTTCCTAAATACGAGTTGGGAACAGATTTATTCCTCTCTGCAACTCCTAACTTCTTAAAGTAATTAAAAATAAATTACAGATCTCTAGGATGAGAATTCTCTTCCACAATTGTGCCTTCAAATGTCAGTTTTGATTCATGTCTTGATGATATCGTGAAAAACCAGGTATTGACATGAAAGTCAAACCTCCAGTGAAAATATAACTGCGCGTAGCTGTCAAAATAAAATGGGAAGATCTGGTTTGATTGCTGGCTGCGGTTACGTACTTGGTAGAGTAACAATGCCTTTTATTTTATAGACCTGCGCCCACGCACAGGAGCTTTGTTCTAAAATAGTGTTTTCTGTCATGAATTTATGCATAACCTACACTCTCTGCTTTTTCTTAGTGTGCAGGGAAGACAGAGCCTTGAGGGTGAAGCAAGAAAGACCTGAAGGGGCAGGAAGGAGAATTCATTTGAATTTCCCTTACTGACAGAGGAAATACATCTTTGTTATATATCACCCAAAATCACTGGTTGTGTTGCTTTCACCTTTCCTAAAACAATGGCAAGTTGTTGTTTGGGCTTCACATACGCTGCTGACTTCTGTTGCAGACTTTGGACGTTTGTTCCAGTAATATCTGGCTCTGATGGTGAACTTGGGGCTACGCTGGGAGCCTGTCAAGTGTTTGTTACAGCTCTGTAGGAACTGATGGCTTTATTTTCACCAGGTTTACTTACACTGTGTTGAAAACTTGTGGGGATATCTTTTCTGTGCTTACCGAAAGGACTTGTTTTATATTTCTTTTTCTTTTTTTATCTTGTCATTTTTTGTGGTCTACTTGCATTGTTCAGTGGTTTGTTTCCTTGGTGGTTTAAAAAGCTCAATTGCTGCTCCTTCCTGTTTGTAACTTGCCGAAGACTGAAGTCTGAAACTGCCGTTTTAATATTTTCCTTAAAATTGAATAAATCCCTTTTCCAGGGGAAAGGGAGAAAGGGACAGAGGAGTACTTATGAGAACCAAAACTTAGTGCAGGCATCATACCTGAGAGTGACTACTTATGAAAACTGGTACCTCATTGATTTCAGAGGAGGTTGCTTTCCTCTGTAGTTTCAATCATCCGTCCCATTAGATTTTGGGAATTGTAAATTAGTTTAGAAGTGAAATTTTCCAAATCATGCATTCTCCGGTTGGTTGTTAGTGGAAATCATTACGAAGGGTTGCATAAGCATCATTTGTAGGATGGCAGATCAGTGGCCTGGGCTTAGTTCCATTCTCTAATAAATAGATGCATTGTGCTGCTTCAAAAATTGCAAAATTGATGGCTTGAGTTCATTTACTAATTTTGCAAGATACATAATACATCTGGTTTGGGGAGGACTCTTTGATGTCTGCAGGAGTTGCACACAGTGGAGCTGCTTATGATCCAGACTGTTAACTCTTCAGAAGATTTTTGATTATACTGTGTAGGACATCTTATTCTTATGAAAGATTCATGTGTAGCACCACATCGAAATTACCTCTGTGAGTGCATCAAAGGCTCAAATCCACTTTATTCCGTGGGACTTTATGAGAGCAGGTTTTGTGGTCCCCTTGCTGCTGCAGGACAAGGGTGCGATTTTTTGGACTTTGTCTTCCAAGGAGCTTTTGGACTTTGTCTTCAAACCCAACCTGTGGAGGGTTTGAATAGATGGGATGTCGATGGAGTAAACACACAAAATACCGTGCTTTGCCATTAACCAGCTTGCTTTGCTTATGTCTCACTCTTTGAACAGTAAACTGTGAAAATCTGTTATACTGGTGCTCACCCATCCTTTTTATGGTAGTGGTTTCTGCAAGTTTGGTAAATACGGGTCGAGAGACTTGTGAAACTGTGCAAGACGACAGATTCCCAGCCATTCTGGAATTCATTAATTGTGCCTAGTAGTAGGTTCCATGTTCCAGAAAGGCATGCTAATGTATCTGAGTGCCTGGAACAGGGTGCCCCAGCATGGGAAAAACAGCAGCAGAAGAACCCTTTCACAGCTGCCCTTGCGGTGCTAATGCCGGGAATCTGCAGCTTGCAGGGCAAGGTGCTCCCGAGCGGCGAGTCACAGAAATAGATGGTGCAGCACAACTGTGGCTTTGGAGATCCCTCTCCAGCGGATTTCTGGATGATGAGCTGTTGATGTTTTTCCCTTTGAGGGCTCTTGGAGGAAAATCAATACTCGCATCCCCTCCTTCTGGGGACCAACATCAGCTTACATAAGGTAGTGAAGTGCTGTGGTTTCTTTTGTCAGATTGCCTTGCACGTCGTTCTACGCATCAAGAAGTCCTTAGAAAGTTGTACCTGTGCAACAGCAAAAGAATCTTGATTTTTGGAGAAGAATGAAACAAGACCTTTCTCTTCCTCTCCTCTGGAGAGCCCGTTAGACTGGTGCGAAGTCACGCTGTCCTGTTTTCCTTGTTACTAGACTTGGATAAATCGTATTTGTATTTGGTTATAATGTTTCTTTTCACCTTCAGAGTTCTAAGAAGGACCAGGCAGTCTTCCTGTGGGAGAGAGCTGGTTCCTGGGGAGTAGTTAGGTTGCCTTGGTGTAGTGAGAAATACAAGGTATCCCACTTTTGGGGCCACTTGCCTTTTTCATAGTTCAGGTTTCTGTGGCAGTTGGTTTGATCTCTCTGTGGCTTCCCATTCTTTTCCATTGCATGTTACTGGTGTGGAGCTCACTCTTGATCCTGTCCCTCATTAACAGACAGCACGGATCACAAAGACAAGGGATATGGTGTGGAGCTCTTGTCCTTCCCTGTTTGATGACCACCTCATAGGTGAACCCATAATCTGACTTTCTGCATTTGGTCCATGCTGCCCTGGTGAAAAATCTGTCCAATAACCAGTAAATGCTCCTAATTCCTGATGGCATGTGTCTCACCTTTCTTTTTATAATAGCAAGGGATTAAAATGTGAGTTAAGTAGGTGATTGGCAGCTGTCTTACATCTAAAGTTCGAGCCTTCTTCCCATTTTATATGGAAGCTGTAATTGTACCACTGTGAGGCCCTGCACTTGGAGAGCTAAGGGTGACTTGCTTACTCTTTTCTCAGAATAAGAGCTTGTTCTTTCACAGGTAACAAAACCTGGGAGCTTTAGGCAAATGAGGTGAGACAGTCTGTTTGGAATGTGCTCTGTTGTAAGGTCTGTTTGCGGAGTTGTTGAAATTGGTGTCGCTGAAGTAACCACCCGCCTTTGCCCTCTCATTTCTGAAGGAGCTGGTTCTGCTCAGTTGACTCTGGGGATCTCAAATTGTAACTTTCTTTGCGAGCCAACCTTGCAGTTGGCAATTTTAGAAGACCGGGAGAAGATGTGTGACCTTACAGATGCTGGGTTCAAAAGGGGTTGTTGAGATTAAATACCCTACATTGTTCCTTCTCAGCTGTTGTGCCGATAGACTGCTTACTTGAAAAGTTTTAATCTAGGCTTGGTGTTTGTATTCTGTTGTTTTTATGTGTAATACCATCTGAAAATATGAAGATAAAAAATTTTACAGATGTCGTCCACTTATCAAATAGGTATCTAAAAGCAACTTATGTCTACAGTTAGTCTAACAATAAGCCAGCTGAGAGAGAGGAATGTATATTCACATTCAGAACTGTTTGGGTGCACTTTGGTAAGGAGGAAATGGGTATGAAGAAGATACTAAAGAGCAAGCTATTTATTCCTGAAGTTATAGATAGATTTCCTTTTCTAACAATTTCTACATTTAACTTGAGCACACGCACTCTTACAGACTGGAAGGAATCAGGAGCTCAGTGACTAATAAAGGGGGGCAAAAAGATTAAGGACTTGAAAGGTTAATAAGGAGCATCTCTTGGATTCTAGTGATCTAGAGTTTCCATGATCCTGTGAACAGTGTGATGTAGAAAACAGTAAGTAATAAGGAAGTTCTATGAGATGTAAGCTGTGGTTTTGAACAAGATAAGTTGGATGAAAGAACTTCTGATACCAAAGTGGTATTTTTTCCTCCTTGATCTTTTAGGCCATTCTAAAACTCTATGGGTTCCTAGATTTTTCTCCTTCTTGAACATACTAATTTCCCATGCCTGAAATTGCCATGTCTCTCACATTTGCTTTTTGTTTTTCTTTCCTAAGCTTTTGGAGATGTTGGTTACCACTGTTGCTGTACGTGCTGTACTTGTTGCATGCACAGACCTTCTCTACTCTCCTCTTAGCTGAGGCTTTGTGCTGGATCCAGGATGCTTGTCTCCATCTCTGCCATGAGACATCTGTACTGCTGCTGCTGCAGCTGCTGAAAGGAAACACAGGGAGGAAAGGAATTGATAGCTGCAGCAAGAACCTATTTTGAAATACACAAATTAGGATAAACTGTCTTAAAAAACCCCAACCAACCAAAACCAGACACTAAAAGACCCAAACAATTTTGAATATTCATACCTTCATGCAAATTGGGGGGTTGGGGGGGGAAGGTTTGTTATGTAGATGTAAGGACACGTCTATATAATTTATACATAATTCCTCTCAGGAAAAGAGTGAGTTGATAAGGAGTATGAATGCCTTATTGGGAAGTAGGAAATAAGTGGTTACTTTGGCAAGACTACCGTGATCTGTTGAACCAAAATGAATTGATATAATTTTTTCTATCGAGGACCGTGATCAGGGAAGGAAAAGCACTTCTGAGGAAGGAAGGGGGAGAGGCTGGTGAATTCCCAGTAGGTTTGTTTGCAGGGATGACAAGGAAGCATAACTCTGTTAAAGGAGAGGTTGGGTGGCATGGTGTGCTGATGAAATGGACTGTGTATTTCTGCTAAACCTTGACTGCAAGGCGGACAGGGGCTGTTGGATGATTTGATTTTACTATTTGTTTTTCAGATATAGTTCTTGAGGATTAGCGCAGATTAATTGGGAGCTCTGGTGGATTTGGAGAGCTGCACTGCATGTCTGACATCAGCAAAGAATAGACTGAGTAATTATTGCTTTCTGGTCTTTCAGTCTGTGTTATTTGTGTGCTGCTTCCCTAGCAAAATATGCCCAGGAATAACTGGCATACATTAAATGACAAGGAAAGATGGAATGTGATTGCAGGTATATCAGAGCAGATTGCAAATGAGGTGCTGCAGTCTGGCATAAGAGCTGGGAGTTGCAGGGAATGTGAACACTTTGGCATCCCTGCCCGGCTTGTTGTTTTCACACTGGAAATCTCCTGTATCCGTGGATGCTGCAGGTGCAGGGAAGCTCTTGGAAATTCCCCTCAGCGTGTCTGCCATCCCTCACATGATGTGCTTATCTGCTGTGATTGGTGAATTCCCAGGCTGGAGCAGAAGGTGGGGGCTTCAGGGGGCTGCGGGGAGAGATGTGACCTGGGAGGACGATTGAGGGCTCAAATAGGGCAGGCGGAGCGGGGAGGGGATTCAGCTGCTGCTCCGTGTCCCGGGGGTGGTGTTGCCATATTCTCCAGGCACAACAGCTGGGGCTCTGAGACCCTGCCAGGCTCCTCTGCTTCCTCTGGGGCTGGGAGAAGTAGCCCCTGCTGTACATCTACATTTCCCCTGGGGGAGGACTGGCGGTCCTGGAATGTCTTTGCTGCAACTGAACTGATACAGTGATTTATTTATTTTTCCCCCAAGTCCTTCAAATCTGGCAATATGTAGCAGAGTCTGGCTGTTCTTTTTGCTGATGCCCTGAGTTTTGGCTGTGAAATAAAACACGGTAGCTTTTTGAGGACCTGTGACTGTAGCAGGTGGCAGAGAAGAGAAACAGCTTCTCAGAAGACCTTGGCTCAGGTCAGAACAAAGAGGGCAAAGTTTTTTTAGTTGTGCAGGTTGTTGCTTCCCTGCATTCAGATATCATGGGTATGATTTTGCTAACCTCAAGCAAGCCTTTTTCTACTTGGATGGTTCCTAAAGTATTATGTATGTTTGACCTTGTGCACTTTTAATTTTTTTTTTTTTTACTTCTTTTTCTTTACAAACTGAGAAAGTGCTGGAATTGGCTTATATACCAAGCCTGGTCAACAGGTTTTGATAGAATGGTCTCCTTTGAGATATCCTAATGAGAGCATAAGCGTAGAAAAGTCATAGAAAAATAGTTTATAACTGTGTGTCTTCATACAAGAAAATTACTTAAATTAGTCTTTGCATCAGGTAATGAAAGTATTGGCAGTGCTATTAGGGAAGTGATTCCATCTCTTGCCCTGTGGAATTAATGACGACTGACACCTTGGAAGAAGCAGATGGTGCTTTACTGGGCTTGCTCCAGGGAAAGTTAAAAAGTTGGTGTAGTGCTGGTGGACTCAGTAACCTGTATTGGTGCTTTTGTGGATGGATGTAGGGATTGTGTGCGTAGAGGGGAGTGCCCCAAATGTGTCTCTTGTGGCCTTGGCTGTTACTGATGGTCACACACTTTTCTGGCTCGAGCAGGCGGTGAAGATGCAGAGAGGCTCGGATGGATCGGAAAGGGAACCAGCAGTATCAGTCTTCTGCTTCTTGATTTTTGTCTCTCTGTGTGATCATCACCGGGGAGAAATGTTGAGTGTTGTTCCTATTGCAGGTTTTTGTTCGGTGTGTGTGGAAAGTCTTCAGTTCTGCTGCTCTGGTCGGGTTCATTTAGGAGAATTCTTACTAATGAGGTCTGTACTGCGAAATTCTGGTCCCCGCGTGGAGAGAGGAATCACAGCTCACTTAGACCTTTCTCTGGTAGTCCAGATCAAGTATAAAAACTTAATAATTTCTCTGCTGCATCTTCATTTCCAGTGCTGATTCTTTCACTGACTTGCAGCCTCAAAAAAAAGATGATGTGTTGGTTTTTGGCTACAGTGACAGTCAACCAGTTAATTTATTCAGGGTTTTTTGGGGGGGATTTTTTCCCTTTTTTTCCCTTTAAAGTTTTGGGTTTCTTATTTTTAAAGATTTTTGTTTGTTTGTTTGTTTTGTGCAGATTCCTGTATGTTTGTTCCTTACAGCTTTCCTGTGGTGCACTAAAAGCCTCGTGTAACAGAATTCCATTTCCAGATATGGGGAAAATCAAAAGTATATCTTTGCAGTAATTCTTTGTTGTACAAACAGGCATTATTTTGTAAATGCTTTTTGTATTTTAAAGCACATGAGCTGAAAACAATATTTTCCATGAGCAGCTGTGCATTGGCATGAAGCAGGTTACTTCTGAAAAAAAAGTGATCTTTGTTGCTGGGGATTGTTTTTTTTTAATGATGCCTGTGACACTTTAGTTTTCAAAACTAAATCAACTGAATCAATGTACAAAGAAATATATACTCTGATTTATATATCTTTGATTTAGTTATGCTCAGTTTGTAAACAGTGCCCTGTAATCTTCCCTGATCTCATCCTGCTTTCATTTCTAATTTATCCTTGAAAAGGCATTGCTCACTGTAATTTAGAATAACCCTACAGTAGAAAACCTGAAGATTAATATCGTGGAAACAGAGATCTAAGTGCAGCTCACTTAGATATTTGACATGCTAAAAACACCTATTGAATTGATGTGAAATTATATGCAAAAACACACAGGTAGTTAGTGGTTCAGGTAATTTTGGATCATCCAAGATTGATACAGTGAAGTAGTTTTCCGTGATTCAGGTGCTGAGCAATGTGGTGGTTACTGTGAAAACAGGAAACCAGGTTTTGATATTCACAGGTAGAAGTGGCAGAGGGATTTGTATTGCTGTGTTAACAGTTCCATTATTCAGTTTTAGGGAGCTGGCTCCATCCCACTGTAGTTTGAGTGTCAGAATGTTTGCTGTGTGTTGTCATTCTCTTGTTTTTAAATGCAGCTGTTTTCTTCACAGGAGAAAATAAGAGTACAAGATGGGACAGATTTTTCCAGTCATGTGAAGTTACATTGTCCTTTTTGTGAGTTTAGTTTTTGATATTTTTTTTTTTTTAAATTTTCACAGAATCAGTTAGGTTGCAAAAAGACCTCTGAGATTGAGTCCAACACCACCTTGTCAACTAGACTGTGGCACTAAGTGTCACTTCCAGTCTTTCCTTAAATGTGAAATTTTAACCAAAACTTGGATCTTGAAGGTGCTTCTTTGCCTGGTTCATCTGAAAGATCTGTGGAAGTACTTCTTCAAAGCATTAATGGAAGTAATTATCAGAGTAAGGTGTCAGTTTGTTGGGGTTTTGTGTGTGTGCGTGGTTCAGTTTGGGGGTTTTTTTTTAAGAGCTAAAAATTATATATCTAAAAATTGTAAAATTGTAGACCTGTGGTATTTTTTCCAGTGAGCTACATCTCTTCCTTTAAAAGTGATTTGTAATTTAAATTATAATCACTTTTCTGGTAATATTGCTTGATTTTATAAGCTGTTACCTGAAATCTTTCAGTTACTGAGAAGCCAACTCATCATTTCAATTAAAAAGTAAGTGCTTCTGTATACATGAAGTGCAAATAAATTTATGGCTGCCTTTCTCTTTGCAGAAGTTGATGAGAAGGTCATACTTCTCAGTTAATTTTAAATCAAGTAAAGGAATTCTTATTTAAAGATGATGAAAAGTGGATGAATCTTTTCTGTTTTTCCTTCCATCTCTTCCTGCTATCATCACATCTTGGGTTTTAGAAATTAAAGAATGTTGTCATGAGGGCTTTGGCAGGGGATGTTTTGCTTATCTGAGTGGTCTTCAGTTCAGCTGGTAATTAACACTTCTCTTAATGACTGAAACATAATTTTAACAAGCGCTGGCTCTTCATGTTCACCAATATCCATTGACAGAGTGTGGGTGTTATAACCTGAGTCCATTTGAGCCCTGTATCTCAAAATTCAATTTAAACTCGTTGTGCCTCATCTAAGGTGCCTTTTGGAAAGTTGTTGCAATTTATTTGTTCTCTCTTACTGTATTACTATTGTGACTGGGTTCATGCATCTGAAGTTTTATCGGGGATGATTCATAGGCCAAAATGGTGTTTTTCCACTTAGTGGTCTATTCCTTTCATTGTAAAAAGGGAAAATAATAGGGGAAAAAAAGCTGTTCTATCTGACAGGTGATTGAATAGCTTCTCTTTCTTTCTTTCTTTCTTTCTTTTTTTTTTTTAATCTTGAAATTTGACCTGACAAAAGAAAGGTAATGAGAAACTAAATAGTGTCAGGACTGACTTGGTGAGGGATATGGCACCTACAAGAAATAAAACTGACCCGAGTACAGCACGCTGCAACTGCACAAACCCAGACCTTGAGAGCTGGAGATAGGATTAAATCGATTAATCTGGCTTCAGAACTTTATTTGACAGTCTCCTATTGGCTTTATATCCAGTGGGGCTCCATTTATTCCTTCCAAAGTGAAGTGTGTGTCCACAAAGTTGTCTCAAGCCTCCTCCCAGTCTGCGAGATCAGATGCCAATGGCTGCACATTTTCAGGATGGAGAGATATTGCTGGAATTTTAGGTGACCATGTTGAGACTGATATAATTCCAGAACTAACATTTAGCTCCGTTTCAGCAGAGCAAGGAGTGGCTGTTGGGACACCTTAGATCCTGTAGAAGGGGTGGTGCTGTCCCTGGGTTAGAATACATGACCTTTGTGACACAGGAGGGGGAGAGAGTCCCAGCCTGAAAGCTCTTTCTTTGTTGCTTGATTCTAGTTTGGTAGTTCCTCCATGTAAACACCTTCCCCCCTCCCATGATCTTTTGGCTGTAGTGGACTTTTAAAATCAGATTTCTTTGTTCTAAACCAGGACTTGGGTTAAAAGCAGTAAGACATCCCCACACACTCCCAGTCTTCTGATTAAGGTATTTTTTCAATACCTGTCTTAAATGTCCTGATAATGCCTGATAGGAAGGCTCATTGCCTTGTGAACACCCAGATCCATGGCAGCCTTGAGCAGTGCCCACCAGAACAACGTGAATTCTTCTGGCCTTGAAAGTCTGAACTGAAGTACAGCACAATGTAAATGTCAAGTCAGGAATGTTAGGTAGGTTTGGTACGATCCCTTAAGGATTCTTTGTTCATGTCCTAAATTGCAAGGTTTCTGGGGCAGGGACTCTTCCTTGCATTATTTATGTTATGGCATTTATTACAATGTAGTTTTCGTTATTTTTTATTTAACCTGGTTGGTGATACCTCAGGTGGGAGAATACACTGCAACACAGCATTTTTAATTAGAGTATATGTACAGAACTGCTTTATGCAGGTTAAAAACAAATGTCATCCATGTTGCTCAGCTCAACGTGCTGAAGCACCTAAAGATGTAAAGCAGCTTTCAGACAGTTTAATCTTTTTATTTTCCAACTGAGGCCTTTTCTGGTGTGTTAAGATGCCTGCACAAAAGCCTGCAGCCCACGTGTTGGCGACAGGGATTCTGGTCCTTTACTTCATGACCTCGGCTTGCAAATCAAAACGTAGCAAATCAGGGATATGGACATGGACAGTCCATCCCAGCACGAACTCCCAGGAGCACAGATGGATGGATGGAGCAAGGCATTGCCTGTGCTGCTTAGACTGACGTGTCATGCACTGTTAGAGGCCATTATCTTTAATACCTTTGTTATGCAACAGATCCAGTTTTGATTTGCAGCCCAGAAGGTGCAAAGTTTTGGTTTTAGAAGTACAGTCTGATACAGGGTGTTTCTCAAGCAGTCTTTTTACCTATAGTCTTTGACACCAGTCTTCCAGCAAAAATGACAATGTGCTTCTTAGTGTTGTTTCTAGGTTTGAGGATTCCCTGTGTAAATCTTTTTAAGTCAGAGCATAACTCAGGAACGCCCTATTTTTTTCTGGCAATGGTATGGAGATAGTCTGAATCAGCAAAGCTTGCTTAAAGGGACACTCTCCAGTCAAAAACATATGTATATATAAAAAACCCATTTTTTTTTTCAATGAATTGAAGTAGTTGCAGACATCAGGCCTACCACTGAAGGTTTTAAAACTAATTCATATGGGTTATGTCATTTCTGTTTCCTCTCTCTTTCTTTCAACAAACAATAAACCCTGAACAACCTCATCTGCACAGTTGGATGAGAAGAGAAATAGAAGAGGCTGAGCAGAAATTGCAATCTTACAAAGCACAGATCTAGAAAGATGTTTCAGCTATGTTAAAAATTATTTGATGCTTTGCAGTTTTACAGGACTCAGTGATCTAATAGTGGTTCTGGAATCTTTTTTTTTTTTTCTAGGCGTTGTACATATTTGTTGAAAATGCTCCTTCACCCAAAGAATTTATAACACCAGGGTAGGAGGAGCCTAGAGCTGAACACAATATTTAGTATATAGGCAACAGAATATGCCTGTGAAGCATTTCCAGCAACATGTGGTTGAGATCAGCCTAAAAATTCAAGCTGTACGTTTTAATAATTTTCAATCAAGTGGCACTTCCAAGTTATCGAC
The DNA here is from genome assembly GCF_003945725.1 of Corapipo altera. Taxonomy (NCBI): domain Eukaryota; kingdom Metazoa; phylum Chordata; class Aves; order Passeriformes; family Pipridae; genus Corapipo; species Corapipo altera. The sequence continues at coordinate 4,693,865 of NW_020884911.1, forward strand.
TTCCCTTCAAGGTGAAAGTTTTTGCATTGAACAACTTAGCCCTGGCTGCCATCAGAAGGGATTTGCTTCAGTGCATCCTGAGGCATCAGGCCCAGGATGTTTGCACAATGAGGCTTTGTAAACCTCCATTGGAGATGTGTAATGCTTTGATCTGTTTGCTGGACAAATCAAAATTAAACTGATGTCTCCCCCCCCTTTTTTTTTCCTTGGGAGAAACGAGTGGACAGGAAATCTGGGCAGCCCTATCAGATTTTGCCCCAAGAAATTGCATTGGTTTAAAAAAAGAGGCATTGTACTGGCAGCTTAATGTTTAAACTGGGTGTCAAAACGTTAAGGCAGAATAATGCAAACCAGTAATGCAAATGGTTCTCTTGGGTGGATTTCAACTCCTGTTCTAGTATCTGATAGAATATGTTTACTTTCTTGCAATGAAACACCACGCTATTTCCATCCCAATAATGCCACTTTTAGCCAGCTGGTTGCAGCCAGGTTCAGAGATAGTAATCAAAATTGTTTTGAAATGTATCTCCATTTATTACAGTGCAAACTTTTCTACTTCATATTATTCAGTGACTAAACATGTTTACTTTGAACAGAGTATGTGTTCTAGGTGGATAGAAGCAAACTAAAAATGTGTCTAAGCCAGTTGTAATTAAATTTCAACTCTGTACATTTTGTCAGGACAAGAAAAGCTGCTGGCATTTAAACCTTGCAGTGACTACTAGTCAGATTCTCCTATGGAATTAAAACAACTTGGAAAGCAGAGTGAGAGAAGGGGAAGAGAGATTTGTATGAATTAAATGACTACGGCCTGTGGCTTGCCAGCCTCTGTTGCTTTTGTTGATAGTGTGTGGTTATGTAAACTTCTTCCCACCGCTTTTCTTCTTGAACTTGCTGCAAAACAGTTTTGTGTGGTGTAACATCTGCTGGCATAAAAGTGGTTGTAAATACACGGCTGCATCTTCGCTGTGCAGCCCAGTAGGAAGGAGAGAAGGGGTGGAAAAGAGTTGTTCTCTGGAAACACAGATGGCTTTAGTAATTAATGACACTTTGTGAAACAAGTTAAAAAATATGATTGCCGAAAAAAGGGGCTGTGTGAATAAGCTGAGTGCATCTATTTGGTACCTTTGGAAGGCTTTGCTGCATTAAACTTTCCTGGAGGAACACGCCTGATACGATCAGCTCCGTGCTCTCCCAGGTGTGATGGGACCAAGAGTTTTGGATAAAATGGCATGTCTGCTCTGTATTATTTTACACTGTGCAAAATAATCTTGTATTATGACTGGTATGTAATTATCCCAGTAAATATTCAAGGGGAAAAAAATAATGCTGCTTAATCCCTTTCTCTTGCTGTTATGGAGGGTTGGGATAATAAAAGCACAGACCACAAATGCTAGGCTGGAGTTGCTGGCCTACATTTCTGATGGTGAATGGCAAGGAGCAGGCTCCCAGTTTCTGGAACACAGGGTACATCCCAGAAAGAACGTTTGAGCTGCAACAGGGTTTTTGTGGCGATGCTGAGCTTTCCCTGGAGATGTTAGATGATTGCACTTTATCTTGGTGATATAAAGTGCTGGCAGCTGGTGGTTTGCTGGCCTGGAAGGAGGATCTATCCTCTTCCCATCCTCTCACCTGCTGCATGTTCCCCAGTGCCTGCATTGCTTCCCTGTCTGCCTGTTGGAGTCCAGGATTGCCCCTTCACTTCTGCTTTCTTTGAATTATGGTGAGACACCCTTAAGCTTTACTTTTGGTGGGAGTGCAGGTTTTTATGAAAATAATTAATCTCATTGGCCCAAGCAGAGTAAAAGCATTTGCCCGGAATTGACCTGGATTCTCTGTAATGCTGTAAATGAAACCTTGGATTGTTAATGCTTTCATCAGCAGTGAGTAATTTCATAGATTGAAAACCTCATAAACTGCATCATGGTAATTTTGGTTCCAGAGAATTACTATAGATGACTATAAAAATAGAGTACGTTTTTTTCCCAGTAAAAAAAAAAATAAATTATTAAATAATGATTATTAAAACATAGGTAAAAGCCCCTGCAGGAGTTGTAGGATATTATGTAGTTATTACATCCAAGATACCCTGAAATTCTCTTACTCAAATTGCAAATTGTGTTTCTTAGTCTTATTACATTTGCATACTGATGAGAGTTTCTAGTAACTTTTATATTGTGCAAATGCTGCTGCTGTTTATTACTTGGCTTAAATAATGTGGTTTTTATCATATAAATATACCTCATTCTCTGTAGAAAAAAATCTGAAACATTTTATTATTTACAAATAATTTTGGAGGGTGTGCTTTATAATCAATTTGTATGCTTTTTATAAAGTAGAATCTCTGGGCTCCAAATTATTTGGAGCGAAAATAGTGAAAATAGTCTGCCTATTTCAGTAATTCAGTGTCCTGAATCTTGCTCAGCAAACACCAAGAAGGACTTTTACCTCTCACTTTGAAAAATTAATCCTGAATCAAGAGCTCTCTTGGCTTCATGGCTGGAGGCAGACACAGGATTAGGACTTAAGGGTGGACTGTGTGTGGTACGAGCAGGAGGCTGCATCCTTTCTTTATTTAATAACTTTCTGACTTAATTCAGTGAAGCTGAATGCAACAGTCCTTGATAAAACTATATGTGGCTTATGAATGTGATTTCCCTCATGGTATTCCTGTGGTAGAAGTGAATAAAACGTTATTTATTGGGTTTTTGTTGTTGTTGTTGTTATTTTAATTGTGTTTAACTGTGTGGCTACCTGCCTTTATTTTTTTTTCTCCCCGTCTTTGGGAATGATACTGTCAAGTTTTTATTTCCATGGTATAAACAGCCATATGTCCCTGTAGTCAGTGCCATCCAGGTCAGTCTCAGTGGGGAAAAGGTGCAGAGCTGTCTGGTAGGTGGAGAGGCTGCTGCTCTTGTGGATGAGCACACGAAATGTTCCAGAAAGACATGCCAGAGGCTCGAGTTATGTAATGCCTGGAGCAGGAAGCCACCGAGCTGTGTGTGCGGTGTGTCAGCAGCACCAGACTGATGTCCCTGGCAAGGCTCCACTCCAGGAAGGAGCTGAGGTTTCTCAGAGGCTTCAGATGAGGGTGAGAGCTGTGACAGTGTGGCCCTGGCTAGAACAGCTTGGCCCAGGGATGGCAGGAGCTGGCAGTGCCCACCTCGCTGCCTGCTGGGGGCTGACATAACACTGCTCTGCTAAGTGTGGTTTCCTACCCACAAGTGTGAGTGTGACTTCCGTTTTTTTTTTTTTTTTTTTTTCCCCTTTTATGTGTTGGTGGGTGTTTGTGGCTCTTTTGTTGATTTGGTTTGGTTTTTCTTTTTTTCCCCTCCTAGATCCTAAAAAAAAAAAAATTCACCAAGAAAGAAAGGACCTTTTTAGAAACTGCACATCGAGATTCACATCTGAAAACCATTAAAAACTGTGTCTAAAATTAACTGATAAACTATGGTTGATGTTCCTTTTGGGCACAAAGTGAGTGAAGAAGGTTTGGCAGGTAAACACCATTTCAGTATATTGACAGACTAAAATCATCATGTCTAAATTAAGACTCTAATGGTCTTTTCTGAATTGGGTACTCGTACTTCACTTTTAATTAGAATGAGGCAAAAAGTCCTCATTGGAATTCCAAATTTCAGTCTCCCAGTGAGTAGCTGGGATCATCCATAACCAAATATCCATAGATGGGAAAGCCATGGACAGTTGTGGAACTGTGTTACTGTCAGGTCTCTCTGACTGTTTCAGAGAGCAACAGGTAGAAAAGAAACTTGAATGTCAGATCCCTGTCGATCAAAACTTTTCTGCTTTAAAATAAAAATAAAAGAAAAAAAAAATCTGTTGACAAGCCCAGAGTATTGATGAAGGTTGTCCATCCTTTTGAAGAGTTATTATGGTTTAATTGGGTCTTGTGCTAAATTAAGTCCTCTCCAAGTAGGTTGTCAAGGGGTTGAGTCATGAAGAGAGACAGGCAACACCTGTGGTGTATTTAAGGTGACAGAAAAGTTCAGGTGACTAGTCAAGAAACAAGTCCTGCTTTACTGAACAGTAGTTGTGAAATTAAAGGTCCTCTACAAAAAAAAGTAGGTATCAAGGTATTTAAGATCAGCTTATTCACCTCTTTTTAATTTTCTTTGGAACAGGAGATGAATGAAAATTACAGGGGTTTGTATTTTAGCCTTTACAACCAGGTATGGAATGAAGGATAAACCTGAGGCTGCAGCTGCTGTCCATCACCCCACCAGTAGTTACTGGGAATTAGGAATTGCTCAGTGTTTCTGCCTCTGTAACTGAGACATGACTCTGGCCCTGAGTGCTTCCCTCAAAGAATTTACAGTCTTACTGAAAGGGCTGTTGGAGATTTTTGGACACAAACAAGCTCCTGAAGAAATACTTAACTGGTAGAAAGAAAGCGATTTTTGGTATTTGCATAACTAAAAAAGAAACTGGTTTTCTTTGTTAAATTTATGAGATTGTACTCATGTGTTTACAATGGAACACGAGAAATTTCAGAGCCCAGTGGCAACGTTGCCCAGAAAGCTGTAAATGATTAAAACCAGTTGAGAAGCAGATCCTGTTTCTGTTTTGTGCATTAGGTCTGGTGAGATGCTACTGATTTCAGTGGAGTCGATGTAATCGTGTTGAAATTTGACCACAATCTGCAAGAGAACGAAAATATCTGAGGTGTATCTCTTAGTGTAGACCAACAGAGCACTTTGTATGCTTGAAAACATTTTTGTCACGTCTTTGTCTTTCCAACAGAAACATGTTTTGAGCAGTAAGTTGATTTTAGCATGAAGTTGGCTTTAGTTGACCCCAGAAGGAAGTGTAAAGATGCTTTTGTGTGTAGTTGGGAAGTGGTGGAGGCCCAGTGATATCTTGTCATGTAATTATGAGCTACTGAGGCCAGTGTGAAAGTGCCCTGGCAAAATGAGAGTGTTTGAGGCATTAGAATAATAATAATAATAATAGTTGAAGGCTCTGTATAGTCTTGCACTAGAAGAGCACGTGGTCAATATTTAATGAGAACAAAGCACTCACCCACCATCCTCTCAGCGTTGCTATTTATGATTTGGAACAACTTCTGTTTTAATAGACATTTTTGGCAACTTTGGGAGGATTCAACAGAACAGGAAACTATTTTCTTTAACTGCCCTCATGGCTGTAATTGTGAATGCCGTGGTTGTCAGTCCCTCTGCTTCCTTCTTGGGGTGTTTTATGTTCCAGGAGTCCCCAAAGCAGATTCTAGACCTCCAACATGCTCTGGCCTGTCTTGGCTGAGACACTTATTTTCTAGAATCTCTCTGTTTCTAATATTGAGATTTTTTTTTCCCCTCCTTTTTCTTTTTTTTTCTTTTTCTCCTTCTTCTCCTAAAACTTAAGCCTCATAAAACTGAAAAGGTATCAGGTCAAATTTAATTCTGCGTCTGCACCTGTACCTCAGAATAAAATACTTTTTTTCTCCTGCTCCTGCAAACTGTTCCAATCTTGGTCTCCACTGTGTTCATTTTTAGTTTGAAATGCTTGGATGAATGGGTGCCATGTGTTTCTTTCACCTGCAGCTATGATGCTTTTGCTTAAATAACAGGAAATTTCAAAATAAAATGAACTTCAAACAAAAACTCACTGAGCGTGCACTGTTTGTTTGCTGTAGTGTAAATATTCTGTTCCATGAGGAGAAATTATTTCTGGGGGGGAAAAGAAGGTCTTGGAGTAGTTCACTGTGTTTTTAATAGATAATTAAATATGAATATGCACAATTAAGGCTTTTTTTTTTTTTTTTAGGGAAAGGAAGACATTCTCTACAATGTGAATTTCTACGGAGTAATTTCTGATTTTCCAAAGGTATGAATTTTTCTGTTCTTTTAATATTTTAATTTTATTTTTTTTTACTAAATTATTTACTTCTGGTTTAAAATATTGTTTACTGTTTTCGGTGCTGCACTGTCCATATTAGCAGAATGAGAAATGTATCCTGAAAAAGCAGTGGTTGGGGTTCACAGGAGAGAAGTTATTAGAAATTTAGGTCATAATTCAGAGTATGCTGAGCTCTCCTGAAGACTTGACATTAATAAAAAAGGGGGTGTGTGTGTGAGGATGATTAGTGACACAGACAGAGGGGGATGAATAAAACCTGCTGGTCTGTGTCTCCTCCCTGAGCCCAATAAACTCCAGGGATAATGTGAAACCATTCTTCTAACAACTGCAAAGGCAGTTTAAGTGCTCTAATCTCCATGTGATTCCAGCAGATTCTCCTCACCTCAGATTTGTGGAGAACAGTTTTTTTACTTTTTAATCCTCAGAGATGGGTCACTTTTTTAAAGTGATCGTGATGGGATGGTGGATTTGCTTTTTGTCGTCGTTCACCTAAAAATGCCTCTAAATTCACGTCAGAATACTCTGCTGTCATCTGAGATGGTTTCTCGTGTGACTCCTCAGATGAAGATTCCAATTGCAGACAGATCTGCTCTAAAAAAATTTCGGTGCAGAGAAAGACCTCAACACCAAAGGATATGGTTGCATTGGTGGTCTAGAATTTTAGAATTAGAAGCGCTGGTACCACACTTGTAGGCAGTGCTTTATGTATGTATAGCCTTGGCATTAGTCATTAAAACACACTTATTTTCCTTGCTTTTCTGCTTCTTGATTGTTGGTCTATCCACACACTGTATGCCACAAGCATTTGGGAATTTGTTGCACTGTGACCTGGTGTTCTGTCACAATTGGTTTGTTTATTTGTAACTGATAAAAATAATTCTTCTGTGGGCATAAGTTTGCTAAAATAGGTAGAAAAGAGGAAAAAAAAAAAGCCTGCATTGGCCAGAAATAGCTTTCTTGGAAAGTGGAAACTTCTGTAAATATTTTCTTAGAGCAATGTCCTGAAGATACCTGATAGTATGTCAGATAATATCTCATAGTGCTAACTTCTTATCCAGGTGTAAGCAACAGAACTCTCACTGGGGATTCAGAATGAATTCCCACCAGGGACAGAACTGTCAGTTCATTTGTTAAAACTGATAAAGAATTAGGAGATGAATCAATTTACCTTGAGCTGCTACTACATTTGAGCATCTTGAATGCTTTGAAAATAAGACTATGTAAAAGAGGGGAAAGCCACTTTGTGTGGAGTTAGGTGAAGGAAGTTAGGGATTTCTTAAACATGGTATGTAGAAGGACATGCCATAGGTTCTACACACCATCTTGAAAGTCAAAGGCTTCAAAAACTTTGTGAACAAAGGAAAAGAAAATCCCAAACCTCCTGAATTTTTACATCAGGTAAACATGAAGAGAACTTGGCTGAATAACAACCCAAAACTCGCCCCAGGCAGTCACAGTTTGTACAGTCAGTTTTAGGGTCTGTGAACAACCCACTGCAGTTAATACTAGTTATGCTGAGGATGCCTGGGAGAGGTTTTTGTGGGTGTTAAAATATCATATTGTTAAAGATCAAGTGAGACCATTGTGTGTTCTCTGTTTTGTTACAGCGTGATTCCAGGCAGTGTTTCTTCAGGAGATGAGGTCAGCCAGTGTGTCCTTAAAGGTTTATTCTGTTTACACAGTGGTGGGTGGGAGGACAGGGGTGTGCAAATGGGAGATGTTGCCTTTATCATAACACATCATTACCTGTAATCATGTTCCCCTTAGGAGAGCATTAGTCATGTTATTGAATAATCAGGAGCTACAGGAACTTTGATCCCTTTCCTACTCTCAAAGAGGTTGAGCTGAAGAGAGAACTAGCCAAAGAAAATCTTTTAAGTAAACTATGGTTTTCAACACTGTTGAAAGGAAGGAGTGCTGAATTTCTGTTAAAATTTACAATATGAAGCTGGGCATAATGTTCACTGGGCATTCCTGATTGGAATAATAATTAAAACAATGCACAGTTCATCACCGTTAGCTCATTGATTTTATTCATCTGAAGACTTCATAGTTGATTTTTATGGAGGTGAAATAATATCCCTGTGGTATATTTACAGATTGGAATTGCAGAATTTTTTTGGAATGGACAGAGTCAGAATATTTGGCATGTGTATTTTTGATTAAATTACCTGTGCTCTGCTTACTTGTGTGTCACTGTATCTCTGAGGTGGGGAGCTAAGAGCAGCATTCACTCCATCGCCATTACCAATCCCAAGGGATTTCTTATTCACCACTGTATCTTGTGTTCAATAAGAGCCAAAAATGTGCTATTTAATCCTATTTGTGTGACTGTACTCTGTTGTTAAAAAAAAAGTATGTTTACATGAGAAATATGAGGAAAGGCCTCAGTCTCTTATTAAGGTCCAGCCCAGCCTTGTAGAAAAGAGAGTCTCCTAATAATTCTAGAACAGTCACAGAGTGACTCAGGCAACAGTTGAATCAGGCTGTGGTGAAGGAACACTAATATTTTTCTCAAACTGTTGTCTGACTCCCTCCTGCTTTGGAAAAGTTGAATTAACTCCCTGACTGACTGAAGGTGCAGGAAGGGAGAGATGGAAGTTAGAGCTATTACCAAAGAGAAGTTGAACTGTAAAAGAAAGTAAGGACTCCCACTGTCCATTACTGTGGTTTAAAGGTGTTACAGGACAACTGGATTCATCCTCAGCCTAGGGTTTATGAGCACCTGGTGTTCTACTGGCTGGAATCACAAAGGAGGGCAGGAATACTAATGTGCAAGGTGTATTTATCTGTGTGTATGGCTTTCATTTGTTTCTCTGTTCCTGCTTCCATATGTTCTGTGGCTGTGCAGTCAGTAGCCTCCATTAAAAGGTTCAGGATAATATCAGGGTACTGGCAGGTTCCTTCAGGGTATCAGTTCTTACAGCACAGGTCACGCAACAAGACTTGAAGAGAGATCCTCTCAACCGCGTCATCCTCCCAGGGCATGTCAATAGTGTTTGTCCCTGCTGCATATGCCAGGTTGGAATCTCTTCCTGAAGGGCCCTGTGTGCTCTGAGGGATCCTGGCAGGGTGGGAGCAAAGGGCAGAGCAGCTGAACCTGAAGGCTGATAGAGGTTGAGGGTGAAATGATGCAGCCTTGTCTTGTGTCACAGAAGATCATGAACAGGTCATGCAATCACACTGTTGCTGAAGTTTTCCCGTCCCTCCGGGGTTGTGAAATAGAGGACTGTCTACTGGCTCCTCTGAAACCTCTCTTCTTAGGAACAGCTTAACAGATACATCTGTTATGATCTTTACAGCTGGAACAACCGCTGCTTTTGCTTTAACAGCCGAGGGTTAACTTGGTAGATTTGCAGAGAATCATAGAATCATTAAGGCTGAAAAAGACCTGTAAGATCACCAAGTCCAACCTTTCACCTAATACCACCACATGCTGAAGTGCAGAGTTACTCATTTTTACCTTGTTCATATTTCTGGGGCCTCCAAATCAGTGCCGTGTAGCCACAGGTGACACCTTGTAGCTGTGAAAATACTGCAAGTGCAAACACAAACACTGTTAATGTGGTGCTGCTCACACCAACATGCTTGTAAGAATTATCTCCTGTAACCCCTAATGTTACAGTGCTTACTTGCTTCACTTGAAAAGACCAAGTCTTGATGAACTTCTGTCCGTGTAAAATATCTTCTCCGATCACAGAAGTGTTTTGCACTTGTTTTCCTTATGCCAGTGTGGGGCTGCCACAGTCACACCTGCTGAGAATAATCAAGGATGAGTTTTAGTCCTAAAGTATTGGCTGCCTTGTCATTATATAGGGCAGGGCAACTGGCAGGGCAATGGAAGTGACACTCTATAGGGGAAGGGGAAAATAAAGAAAAGTTGCCTTCTTGTTAGAGACCAGTGCAATTTGTTCAGATTGCTGTTCTCAAAATAAAGAGGTTTTTAATCCCAGCTTTAGGCTGTGTCTTCACTGGGTATCTTGTTAATGTCCCTGATAAGCACAGCAATTAAGATATTTTGTGGCAGTATTTTCCAGTTGAGCTGAATTTTTCTCTGTGGCATCTATTTTGGCCAGGAATCCTACTGCTGTTCTCTTAACCAGGTCCATTGAATCCTGCAGCCTATCTGATTCTTTATACATGTTATCTCTGTCTTCTGGAAATGGAGTTCTTTTAGACCTGGAAAGTTATCTGCTGTTCATAAGCAACATGCATATCTTACTTAGGTGGAGTATACACTGAGTTTCCCTTCAGATGGCCAATGTTTTCTTTATAATAAAGTTCTCTTATTCTTAGCACATTTCTAGGTCAGGAATGCTTAAAATATCTTCGATCATTAAAACTTGGAGTCAACAGTATAAAACAAAAATAGAGAGGCAAAAGAAAAATAAATGAGACTTACTGCATCCAGATGAAGTATTGTTTTCCAAATATTCCCTGCTGTTTGTGATCATGTAGTCTTTGTCTTCCTTTGGAAGACTGTTCTGCTTAATTACAGCAAAATCCACCCCTGGCTAGACCTTTGTAGTGAGAAAGGTGAGCATGGAGAGAGCAGAAAATGCACGTACTGGTGTATACTGTCTCAGACTGAGAAAGGTTGTTGGTTCAGAGAGGGAGGCAGAGCTCTGGGAGCTAAAAAGCAAGTGATAACAAAAGCATACTGATAATTTCTGGCAGTTGTTACTGTCTCAGTTGTCAGGTTCTCTGTAGTTTCATGTACATTTAAACTGACACTTGTGAAGAAGTAAATAGAGGCTGGGAGCGAGGCTGGGGACTAATTTCTTGTCCCTGGATGCTTGTTCACACCAAAAGCCTGTGTGAGGAGTGACTCAGGTGACTGAGCTGGCTGAAAAGCAGACCTGATAAAGAACATTCTAAAAGGTTATTTCTAACCCTGGAGAGGAGAAGGCTCCAGGGAGACCTTGTTGCCACTCTTGAGTACTTAAGAGGGTCTTCCAAGGAAGATGGGGACAGACTTTTTAGTAGGATCTGTTGTGATAGAACAAGGGGTAATGGCTTTAAACTGATAGGGGATATATTCAGGCTAGATATAAGGAAGACATCTTTTAAAGTGAGGGTGGTGAAAAACTGGAACAGGCTTTCCAGAGAGGTGGTAATGCCCCATCCTTGTAAACATTCAGTGTCAGGATGGATGGGTCTCTGAGCAACCTAGTCTAGGTGAAGGTATCCCTGCTCACAGGAGGGGTTGGACTAGATGACCTTTAAAGGTTCCTTCCAACAAAACTATTCTATAATTCTATGATTTTTCATCTGAATCAGTTTACCAGACTGCTGCCTCAAACTGGTTTGTGGCAGGTCTGTCTTAAACCATGCCAGAATCTTCAGATATTCTAATGCTAAAAAAGGGAGCAAACAAATCTTAGCTCCTGTATATTTTGGTTGTTTATGATAGGAGTTTTCTTAAGAGCAGGAAGGTTGTTTTCTTTTGTCTGCTTATTTCTTTAAGTGCTTCTGGAACTGTCCCCTGAAAGACTGATCTGTCACTCCCCAGGAAGGAAAGACTCTTAGCTGTTTTTGCAAAAAGGTTTTAAAGTTTAAGATTTTCCTTTGCAAGAACTAAGCTAGTTGTTGTTTGATTCAAAATTTGCATTTCATCAATGCCTGAAGTTAAACCACCTTCTCTTAAAATGTGGAAAGACCTGGTCTTGTATCCAAAGGTGCAGGAAGAACTGGTGAGCAAATAGCGACACAAAACGACAGCTTGTATTGTTCAGCCTCAATAAAACCTGAAGAAAGTGAAGTTTTTGCAAACCATTTTGTTCTGTGCAGGTTCAGCTCACTGGAAACTGAGAGAGTAGAGTAGAAAGGAGTGGAAGAAACTATTCCCTTTTTAGTGTCTCAGCCTGGACAAGGAGGGCATGACTCGGTGCCAGAGCTGAAAGGCAGTGGTGGCAGAGGCAGAGATGGTGAGTGACATTCCCTTGTTCCCAAGGGATTCCTTTGCAGGCAACTCAGTGGGATTTTTCCCCCTGACTTCAGCTGAGGCCAAGCATACAAAAAAGAGAAATGGAGAGTGAAAGAACGAGCAGGATGATCTGAAAGGTATGGGGAGAGCTGCGAAATAAAGGAAGCAAGGTAGGAAAAGTGGGAAATGTAATAATAAAACTGTCAGATACAGGAAATACTTCTGTGGTGGGGAAGAAAGCAAGAGGTCGTGTGCACAGCTGAGTTTGGACAAAATGTTTTACTCATTTCTGACTCCCTTCTCCTGTTGAAACTGTTTGCCAAGACCTACTAGTGATACACCAAGATTACTTGCCTTTTAGATAGTTTCTTTTAAACTGATGTGTCTTCATATCTTGCATGACTAGTGCATTCATCTTAAACCCTTACTGTTTTCTGGTGAAGCCAAAAAGGAAAATTGCTGAATTATTACCAAAAAAATCCATTGTATTTGGAAAGGATTTTTTTTACCCTTCCAGTATTTTCAACTTTTCTAAACCCTAAAACTACGGAAAACTTCAGAGGGATGTTTTCTCTAACTACGCTTGTGCTCTGGTTTAGAGGAGCAATGTTTGGTTGGGTGTAAAAAAAAATAAAAATAAATCTGCAAGCAGATTCTAATCAAAGGAAAAACTTCACACTGTCCAGTGGCTTTCCTAGAGCCTGCTTTTGTTCTCTTGTTCATATCTTATCTGCTGTAATTTTGTTGCTCTTAAGATGAGTATTGCATTACAGAACAGGGAGTAGTGTGGGTGTGTGTTACAGAGTCTGCCCCACTGGCAGCTCTTTACCTAAAAAACCCTTTTTAGTTGCAGTACCTGTGAAAACTGGAATCTGTGAAGATGGCATGTGCTGCTCCACATAGGAATGATTTCTTGGAGGCAGTGGAAATATCTGTGGCAAATCATATTTACATTCAGAACTCCATTTATAATTGTGGTTATTATTATTTCCTCTCTCTGTATGTACATACTTCAGATCTACTAAGTGTAAATTTTCCGAACTTGACAGGTTGCATAAGCCAGAAAAGTAGGAAATAACTCCCAAAAGAGCTGCTGCCAGATCTCTGAAGCACGTATTGAGTTGTTTGATCTGAAACACAATGTGTAAGAGTTGCTTTGCCAAGTTTTGAAAGGTACAGTATGTGGAGTGATGAGGCTGCTGTCAAGCTATTTTCTGTAACCAAAGGGGAAAGACAGAGAAATGTGGAATGTTGTTTATTGCTTAACGACACGCATACCACTTTTCAGTTGTTTATATTTTAGCTGTTGTTTCTTCTTTCAAAACTAATAAGACTTGTTAAACATTACGGTGAAAAGTAGCTAGTAAATCTACTTAGGTTTCATAACCGCAGTTTTCGCTCTTTGATCTGCGCCAGACTGAAAATTTGGATTGTAAACAAGATCATTATGAGATCTTTTGCAGTCTGGGTTAGCAGTTGGGAGGACATCTCTGGAGCTACCAGAGCTACTGCAAGCATTTTCTGTGTTGATACATAGACAACCTTTTCAAGACCTGCAGAGCCCTTTTCTTGGGCAGCTGTACCTTTGGAAGACTTTGACCATTTAGATTTGTTTTGCAGGGATTGTTTTTATAAATGACCTGATGATCAGGCTCTTCTCACGGAAAGGAGGCAGCACTTCACCTGCCCTGTTGAATGAGATGTAGGTGGTCAGATCTGTGTATCCAGCTCCTGCTTGTGAACATTTGGATGTGCAAACCTGTCTACAAGTCATCTGGGTTTATCTGCCCAAAACTAGTTGGCTTTTTTTTTCTGTGCAGGCCTTTATGACCTGCTTTTGTGTAAATGCATTTGTATATAAGGTTCTATAGTAAGCAACTCGTTAGATACTCTGAAAAAAATATAAAAATTAAACTTCTGTGTCTCTAAATTATTTCTTTTGGCCTTTTTCTACATGGAGCAATCTGTTGCCTGGACTCTATGAATATATATTTTTTCTTTATAAATTGTGCATAAGCACAATTGGTGGACTGGGACGTTGACCCTTTTGAAATGTTAAGCAGTATGAGGCAGCTTTCAGGTGAATATTTTGGAGGAAATCAAAAGCTTTCCTCTATTCATCATTGATGTGTCAACATGGAGTGTTTTCTATTTTCACCTACAACTTGGAAAGAAATTTTTCATTATTAATACTTCTCTTTTCTATGTTAATCTATAGGTGCTGTGAAAGTACCCATATGGTAGTAAAACTTTTTTACTTTCACTTTGAAGTCCATTTCATTTTAGAATCCTAGAATCTTGGGAAACTTTGCAGGTTGGCAAGAGCATAAATGGGAATCAGACCCTCAGAACTTCAAAAATTGTGACCAGAGCAGAGACATTACAGGAAGTTCCTTTTAGATATGAGGTAATATCTTTAAAGCAACACTGTACAGAATAAATAAAACCAGAACATAAGGCTGTTTGACAGTTTATTGTTTATCTTTGTACGTTATCTTTGCTGTGCCTTTTTTTTTCCTCTAAGAACTGTGTCCAGAACACAAGATTTGTTTCCCTATCTGACTATCTTTGCTGGCACTTGATGTGACTTGATAAAAACAATGTGAATTTGAGTCAAGTGGTTAAATGTTAAAACAGTTAAATGTTAAAAATGTCCCACATGTGCTGACTTACTGCCGGGGGAAGGGGAACATCCCCCAGAAACGCTGCATTTAACCACTAATCAAACATTTATTTTTGCTGAAAGAATGACCTGACAAGGATACAGTTGAACTGAATTGTACAGGTTGTATTCCATGGAAGTGAAAGGCTTTATTAATATTTGAAGAATGGCTTTAATTAGTCTGACTGTTGGTAGGTGTGTTCATTTTCTCGATGTACATCTGATATAGCATTTTTCACCAACTTATAATTGGCAGTTTCCCATAGGAAATAATCATTATTGGTATTATAAAAGCACTTTGTATCTATCACATTTGGGAAATGAAAGTTTTGCAAAGGTCAGAATAAAGTGTGCCCCCAATTATGCTAATAACTCATACCACAAATGATCCACCAGAAGGTTTAATAGCTTGGTAGTCCTCTTTAGATTTTCTGAGAACAGGAAGAATTAATATTACATTTTGACACTTTACAGAAAGGTGAAAAAGGAAACCTTGCTTCTCTCTAGTTTTTGAAGTTTGTACCTGAATTCTCTAAGTGGCTTGAGGATCCTGACATCTTGGGTGGGTTTCTGCTGGTTTTTTTTAAGGAATTCTTTTTGAAAGCATTTTTTTCTGCTTACTTCACTACAGAGTTATTATCTTTTTTTTTTTTTTTTTTTTTTAAGGAGCCCAGGCTTGCAAAACCAACATGTTTAGACATTTGAAGTGAAGTTGTCTGTATGTTTTATTTAGAATTTGACAGTATAGTCTAATAGACTCATTCTTTTGCTAAATTGAATGTGCTGAAGTAATTTAAAATAATAGTTTGGTAGAAAATATTAAAAGTTATTAAAAAAACCCCTCCTCAATCGAAAATTTTAAAGCAAACTAAATCCAGAAGTTTTCCAAACATCACAACAAATCTTCAGGATGTAATTAGTTAGTAATTATTTGATACTGGCTTTTCTCACTTAAGTAACATGTCCACCAGACTTATTCCCTTGGATCCAGGAGGTCTGTGTCGCTTGAAATGGCTCTTTCTTTTGGTAATTTTGAGGTTAAAACATCAGTAAAAGGCTGGATGGAGTAATTTACTCCTGAGAGTGATTATCCTGATCTACCCACAGTTACTGTGCCTCTCCTGAGTTGTCAAAGAACCCATTAGGAGGGAAGTCTGAAAGCTAACATTTGCAAATGTCTCCAAATTGAATTATAAATGTCTCTGGTAAACAAAATGTTTGCTGCACCCTGTCAGCTCCACTTAGAGGTCTGGCTGTACCAGGTACCTGCTTTGTAAGATACTTTGGAGAGATAGAGAAGGCAATGAAATAATAGCTCCTATTTTTTTTTAAAGTGCAGACACATTATGTATTACTTGCTCTGGTTATTACCCCTTTTTCAGTTAAGTGTTTTCTGTAAGCTTTACTTACAGATTGTTTATTGGTGTTTCTAGATGAGCCGTAAATGAGGAATATTGACAAATATGGAAATTTGCCCACAGGTTTTAGGAGAGCTGCTGGCTCCTGCTCTGCTGCAGGTGTTGTGTTGCTCCTTGCAGCCATCAGGGTTACAGCGAGGCTGCCTTCATAAAATATCTGTTACAGGGATGTGCCCTTAGAACAATTTCTCACAAAGCAGTTCTAGCAAGGCCTTTATCCTGCAAACATTTCTCTGTTAACTGTGTGCTGGTGCAGTTGACCACATGTGTAAATAAAGAGCAGGATGGGAGCAGGCTGCTGGTAGACTTAAACTTGCATCTTGATTATGTCCTCCTGTAAATAGTTTTCTGTTTTGGCATATCTTTATTTTTTTCATTGTCAGGTCTGATACATGCTTAATATCCTTTGTTTCTACAAGTTTTTTATACTCGAGTTCTCTCTTTTTATACTCAAGTTCTCTCTTTTTATACTCAAGTTCTCTCTTTTTATACTCAAGTACTCTTCTTTCTTCAGCACAAACACCTCAGTTCACTGAGGAGACATTATTAACTCCAGTCAAGCCAGTCCTGTTTTTACCTAAAAGATTATTTTTATGCAAATACATCTAACCTGGCAAGGAAGGGATAAAGGCAGATTTGTCAAACTTACCTGGTAAAACATGTACACGCGTGACTCAGTAAAGGATTCTGTTTTCTGCAGTCTGCCAACAGACTGCATTGTGCAGTCCCAAACAAGTTTTCCAAAGCAAATCCCAAGTTTTGTGTATGGGGCACACAACAGAAGGTAAAGCTAGGGTCCAAAAGTAGGTTTATTTAGCATAAGTAAAGAAATACATAAGTAATGAAATACATGGCAGTATTTACCATTAGTCAGGTGCACTCCCCTTACTTAGTATCATCTTATTAAACATTCAAAATGGTGTGGATTTTATTTCCTGGCTATGTGAACAATTAAATCCTCTAAAATTTTTCTGACTGTCCTAATTATTTTTTTTCCTGTGAAGCTTTGCTAATGCAGGTCTCATCACTGCTCACTCTGCCAGTGAGTCAGGTATGTCTCCTGATGGTACTTGTGCTTTTAGACCAATGGGGACAAAGTGATCCAGTTTTTCCTTCCTTCCAGGTACAATTATGGGTCTCAATATAATAAAAATAAAATGATTGAATATCTACAGAGGTTCATATGGCATATTTTCCATTTATTTTAAGTTTGGAAGCTAAAATATCTTAATTGACAATCCCATAAGGTTTACATTTTATGAGCTCTCTTTTCTCTCTGAGGTTCTGCATTTTCAGGGTATTGTTAATTCTGTAAATTTAGCTATCAGAGTATTGTAATTTAAGGCCAAATCCTTCTCATAGTTGAAAGAAAAAATTCAATGGTTTTATTGGAGTAGAATCAGATTTAAGGTGCAGAGCCTGAATTGTTTTTAATTGTTCTAATCCCTGGACAGTTTTTCAGCCAGGACGTTTTACAGGCATTAATAACTTTTTGTATCAGTTGACTCTCCCCTGATGTAAAAATATAAAGATCTCTAATTCATGATTTTGCTATATAGCTTGCTAAAATCAGAGGGATCAATTTTTCTAGTTGCATTAATGGGCTTTAAGACAGAAGCCTTATAGATTCTTGGTTTTGTGGAGTTTTTTAGTTTTTTGGGGTTTTTTTGACCCTTCTCTGTCACGTTTCGCTTCAATTTATTAATTCAGTTGTCGAAACTGTTGATATGTTCAGGCCTTTTCAGGTCTTGCAGCTCCTGTGGCAGGTTGTGTAATCTGCCCAGCTTTTGATAACATTGGTGTTGTGGTGGTTGGTTTTGCAAGCAATACTTTACTTTGGTGCTTGAGTGTCTCATATACGTTGCACTAAGATTAAAACAAAGCTAGGAAAGCAGAGTATTCTGGTGTGATGATGTGTCAGTGACAGTGATGATTTTGACTTGTTGACCAAGAAGTTAATTCTTTAAGCAGGCAAGAACTGGAGTTCCCACTCTGGTTGTACTGAGTAACTTCAAAAAGTGCCAAAACTTTATTTATTGATCAGCAAGCAAATATGAAAAGAAAAACTGTAGTAGAGCATGATCACAGGCAGAAGAGCAATGGGTCAAGGGTTTGTGTGACTCTAACATGCCAAATTAATATTTCCATTTCTTAGATGAAGAAAAGTGTCTCAGGATCCTATTTTGAGTTTAGTATGGTTGCAGCTAATCTTGTTTTCTCCATTTGGTTTGGGTGAGAAATAATATTATATTATAATCAGATTTTGTTAAAGAGAACTCTGAATTTGCTCTGTGACAGAAAACACTAAAAATTGAGGAAGATGTGTTAGGTCCCTCTGTTAGGTGGAGAGGGAGATTTTGTTCCTACCCATACATGTGCAGAAGGACAGAGGGAAGTTCCTTCCCTTGGCTTCTCTAATGAACTCTAATACAAAAGCTGAGCAAGTTAAAAGTTTCCACATGCTGTTGAACTAGGCAAATATGTGGTCACTTCTTTTATACCCTCTTCTACTGTTAGCAGGATCATATTTGGGGTAAAAAAACAAATAACATATTTATTTGCTACTGTGGCAACAGATGAAATCCCTGATCTCTTTTTAACATGAATGGAAACGTTGCTCTTCTAGTTTGGGATGCCAAGAATTCACCAGCTGTGCCTACTGAGCTGCAGAAAATAAAACTAATGAAAAGCTCATTCTAGGGTACCATTAGGCCAGTGCTGCTGGAACTGGTTCTTGGCCTTGTCATGGATAATGTGCTTTTCATCACGAGTGGATTCTTCTCTCTTGTTTTTACTGACCACGTGCAAACCCACTGCAGCTGCATGAAAGTTGTTCAGCCCCTTTGCAGGGAACTGTGTTTTCCCACAGTGTGTTTCAAGTGGATGAATTTGCTTTCTGAATGATGAGAAATGTTACAGGCAGCTCCCAGGGGTTCAGTGAATTAAAGCATCGCTGCAGAATTGCTGAAGAACAGGGTAGGTAAACATCTTTTGGGGTGGATGTGTTGGACCACAGTGGTCGCTGTTCGGAGCTAAATTAAAGGTCAGCAAAACACAGAATTCCCTCAAAAGTCCAAAGCATCCACAAGTGTTTGAATTTGGTTTTGTTTCTGAAGATGTTCCACACCCAGAAAAGCAGCAATGAAACAGGGTTTGCCGTGCCAGCAAAATGGTGTAAAAGGGAAACCTGAGTATCTGATGCCCCTTTATTTTTATTTTTGTGCTTATATTAAACATACAAGGGGTTATAATGTACAGTCTAACCATGGCATGTACCATTTTGTACAGAGGAGGAAAAGATCACTTTTAATTATTATTTTTTTTCTGCTAATGATTCATCTTTCTTAAAAATAACTCAAACCAGAACACATCAGACAAACTCAAAACTGACAGCTTTTAATCTGAGTTGATAGTCTCAAGTCCAGTTTCTGTTTGGCAGGTAGGTCCATATATGTATATATATATGTTTATATATTTATGAGTATGACAGGTAAGGGCTGAAAATTACACTTGAGCATCTTCATTGATAGGAGGAATAAATGATGGTCTGCAAAGACACTCTTTATGTATATCATGTGAAGAGCTGTTATGTGAGGAAAACATAAGCATTGGTTCTCTTTTGTCTGTGTGCAGTTCCTGCAGGCTTTGGGTGGTGATAATAATAAGGAGAACTTGGGGAACCACAAGGCATCATGTGGAATACTTGAAAGCAAAAATACATGGAAATTTCAAAAATATTTGAGAAGAATAACAGTGATGCCCTGTGGGACAAAAGGATGTTTTTTAGAGTATTAAGAAAGTCTGACAGATGCAAACACCATGTGGCAAATGTCACCTCTTTCTTCCTTCCTCAGTTTCCTCTTCCTTCTCCAGCAGCATCAAAGAATAGGATGTGCTCTTTTCACAGAGCCTCCTTGGATAACATGAGGTGGAAGGATATTTAGTAATCAAAGAGGAAAAGCTGAAAAGTTTTATTTCAAATAACCTTTGGCTAATATGCAAGAAAATACATAGTGCAAGCTTAGCTAACAGAAGGAGCTGTTGTTGGTCAGTTATTAACATAAGGGGAGTTTGACCAAGTGACTGATTGTTTCCAGAGTAGTTCAGTAGCTCCAAGGTATGATTTCTAAAAAGGTTATTTTGGCATCACTCAAAGTTCCCCCTCATAATGCAGGAGAAGACAAAAGCCTCTTGGAAGCTGGCCATAAGCTTTGTTATACATGTTTAGTTTAGAAAGGAAAATAAATTTGTGTGACACTATAAAAATCAACTTTGTGTCCTGTGAGCAATTCCCTATTTGGTGTGTATGGAAAATTCTCAGTCAGTGGCAGGTAAGGTCAACATGAACACAGGCCAATCCCTAAATAATTTAATATTGATATGATGTTTAGTTCTGTACTAAAAAATAAACAGGGACATTCCTTTTTTTGTTTACATAGAGATTTAGAAATAGTTATATTGCCCTTCATTCTTCTAGGTTTTATTAGGAAAGACATTGGAGACAAATAGAACAGTGACAAAGCTAATAATAGGTCTTTTATGGAATGGGACTTATTTTGCCAAACTAGAGCATTTTTACATCCTTGTGCTTTTAGGTTGACTCTTGTGAAAGGGGAAAAAGGGTGATACAGGGATTTTTATTTAGATTTTATTTCGGCTGTGCTGATTCAGAGCTGCTTGTTGTTTTCTTGGAGCTCCATGCGTAGTTTTTATTGTATTTTTACATCACTTTTTTTTTTTGTGGGGGAGTTGAAATAAGCTCCTGCCTCTGCTTTGTTTTAGTCATGAAGCATCTCTTGAGATGTTCTGTCCAGCTTGCATATTTACTTTCCTGGTGGTTGTGCTGGAATATGTGTGTTTACCTGCAGTTGAAGTTTTCAGGTGTGAAAATGGACTTGGGTTTCCCATAAATCACTAAACAGACTTTGGGAGCCTCAGGAGCTAGGAATGAGGCATGCTTGTGCATGTTACTTTATCCTACAGAGTTTGCTTCATATCCTCACTTAGATGATGCTCACATTGCCATGTATGAGGTGTTTCATACACAAGTATTTGCCTAAGTAATCTTTAAGACAAAGTACTTCCAAGTGCAGGATGGCAGCTCTTAATCTTCAAAGTCCCTGCAGTGCTTCTGGCACAATAGGAACATGGAGCTGGGTATGAATTATTGAATGTCAGCAATTAGGACTGTTATTAAAATAGGAAGCCGCTCTGTATTTTCTGCTTGTTGTCTCTGTTCTGGCTGTTCTTCCCATAAGTGGTGTGAGTGGCTGACAACTGAAAGCTAAATATCTCTTGCTTCCCTTTGGTGTACTAGTTTGTCTCAGTGATGGCATCCCACAAATGACAGCTGCCACAGGTGGGAAGAGTCTGCAGCAATGTGCTGGTGCTCCTGCCACCAAACCCTCTGGCCCTGCTGAAGCGGGAATGGTGAAATATTCGGGTTTCGTGGGTGCAATGGGGAAATGCCTCTGTGCTGTGGGCAGGCATGGAAGGGCCATTCTCAAAGAGTGTTTTTTGGGGCAGTTCTGGGCAGTGACAGGTGTTAAAGCAGTGCTGTGTCTGGATTGCTGCCGCTGCCTCTCTGCGGGAGAGGGAGAAAACAGAGGACGAGCATGATCCGGCCTGTTTGAGACTTGGTGTTCAGTGGTCATTCTCTTCCCCCCAACAGGTGCCTGACAGCTTCCCTAAATTTGTATGGATTTTGCCCGTAGTGCAAAGGCATAAGCACCACTACATCCATCCCCAACCCGTGAAGCTGTTTGGAAATCCTGACAGTTGGCAGCTCGATCTCCACTGCAGTGAGGTTCTGGTTTTCCTCCCTCTCATCCTCTGATGAAGGAGGGATTCACCTTTTCAAATATAGAGCAATAACCTTCTTCTCCCTCCTCCACTTCTCTCAATTATCAGGTGTGCACTATATCTAATTTTAAATTAACTTGTCACCCTACATCCCATCTGTAGGGGTTTACAATTTTAAACCAGTTGCCTTTGAGGTGACTTTATATACTGTTCCATTAACATATACATATCAATTCTAGGGCACTTACAGGCTACAGAATAAAATCCCCTCTTGAGCAACACGTCTTCAGGGAAAAGAAGTAGTTTGGATTTGATTTGCTGTGGAATGAGAGCTGTGATGTGTCAAAACCTAACATTGAGTGGGGCTGTTGAATGACTTAAATGGTTGTTTTAATACAAGGCATTTTAGGGCAGTTTTAGTCTAGATATTAAGTATAAGATGGACTTTTTCTTATCTTGGTGGTATTCCATTATCCGTGGATATTTGAATACAATGTAGGAGAGAGTGAAACTTGCCTGAATATGTGAATATGTGCATGAGCACCCAAGGTACTGACTTACTGAAAGCATTTTTATGCTAATTTTAAATAAAGAACTACAAAACTAAAATTGTGGGAGCTTAGATTGTGTATGAGACTGTTAAATCCCTAGATTTATTGCTGTTATCAGTGACATGATACAAAGCGAGACACTGCAGGAAGGGCAATATTCCCATTCAGTTTGTGGTTTAGAGGCTGCAGTCAGTCACCTGGGGCAAGAAGGAGCTTTCCATGGCTGGCAAGAGCACTGTTTAATTTTATGATGTAATCCATAGTTCTTTATATGCTGAGGAAAACAGCATCAGTATTGTGAAACAGAAAAGTAATTTTCCTTTGGAGAAGAGATTTTTCTTTCCCTCTCACGCTGCTGGAGCTGTGTCCCTGCCAGCAAAGATGAAGTGATTTGGATTTCCAGAGGTTATGACATAACTGATGGTTTCTTTTAAAGCAAAGGAAAGCCTCCCTTGCACTTCTGTGACAGAAGAACTGAGACATGAATAACCCGAGTACCAAAAATCAGCCCATCCCTGTTAGCCTGCAGGCAGCTAACGTTGGCTGGCTCCCTGTTAAAGAAGAGGCAAGTTAGTGCCAAAGGGTCACTTGGAAACAGCAACCTGGGAGTCAGGAACTGCACCAAAGGCAAAGAGAAGTTGTTTGTGAGGGAAGGCAGGGAAGAGATGAGAGAGTTTGGCAGAGCTGTGGTGTAGAGGCAGGGGAGTATGTTGCCAAATACCTGGATATTTGGGCAGCAAGAAGACTGGGGATTATTTACCCCAAAATAGCAATAAGGAGATGTGGATTTAAGATTGCAGATAAGCCACTAATTTGAACATATTTTTCAGGAATTTATTAGATAATTTTCAGGAATTTCTTATGCAGGCCTTGTTTTCAAAGACAGATACACACAAATGCCATATCTTGTGATCAAAGGGAGTCAAAGTGCAGTGAAATGTCAGGTTGTTGTCTCCAAAGAAAGCATTCCCTCTAAAGAGAGAATGTGTCTCTAACTGAGGACTCGAAGGCAGACAGGCCCTGCAATGTGCCCGGAGGCAAACTTTGCAGGATGAACTCTGAGGAGGCTCTTTAGTTCAGTGACAGTGCAATGTTTTCCCCAGCTGCACTGTGATAGCTGCAGCATAGATCTGGTTTTATTTTGGGGAGGGGTAAAAAGACAACAAGGTGGAAGCAGAAAGGGACATAACTCTGGCAGAGGAAAAAAAGCTGAGCCATTTTAGAACTCAGTCTTTTTTTCTCTTTTCTCCCTTTTTTCATCTTTTTAAATTTCAAGATATAAATCAAAATGTTCTTTCAATCCAGCAGCTCTGCATAGTTGCCTGTGGAAGGGCAGATGGGTGGGGATCCAGCCAAACTTTGGGTCATGGGTCAGCTCCCCTCCTCGCTGCTTCCTACCTGGCTGCTGAGCTGCAGTCACTATGTCTAAAAATCCTTTCTCATGCTGTTTCTTTGCTTGTGGCTTAAGGAGAGTGAAATCTCTAACCATACAAATGTGCTGCAGATTAGTGCTGTGTGCACAGTAAAGGCTAGTCAGTGAGAGAGAAGCCTCACAGTCATGGTATTTATTTTTAAGTAAATGCTTCTATTGGACTGACATTCACCTCTGTGCTGTGTGTATACAACCAAAAATGCCAGCTCTTCCAAGACACAAGTGTCTGTAATACTTTAACTAATAAAAAAACCTCAAACCAACAAAAGGTTCCAGTGCAGATGTTGCTGCAACTTTATTTTTTTATCCCTAATGTCACTCTATCTCGTACAAACTTTCTCTAACAATGAAACAGATAGAAAAAAAAAGGTTCTAAAAAGTAAACACCCCCCTTGCATTGATTTCCTGCCTCCTTACCTGAAGTTTGATTCTAGAAGACAGATGGAAAAAAATACAAAAAATTTTATTATATCTATCTGTATCTTCTCTGCATTTATCTTACCTGCAAATAGTACCTATCCACATGGGTATATAAAATGTATAACTGTGAATAACACTTATATTCAAAAATATTTACAAAATAAAAATATAAATAAATTATATGTGTGTGAAGAGATTTTAAAAAGAAATATTACAAATGGGGGTTTATGTGTAGTTATGTGCTTGCTTATATAGAGCAAGCACATAACTTGAATACAGGAAAACCCATATTTAGGCAGGAGGGAACAAAAAAGAAAAAAAACCCAAAAAATCCGAACAGAAAACAAGTAGTTGTTCCATTTTAGAACAAAAGCAGTCTGAGGAGAATGTAATGTAAATAATTCCAATATTTATTTTTAGTAGTTTCAAGATCAAGTTCTCCGTGGGTGCTCAGGGACTGGGGTGAGCTCTCACTTGTGGTGGCTTTTGCATCCAGCCCCTCTGGGACCTGGAAGGACTTTGCCTGGCCCAGCCTGGGAGGGGCTGCTGGAAGAGGACCCTGAGCAGGTTTGCTGCCATGGAAAGCTCTTGGGCACATGAAAACTGTGCTTGAGGGAAAACTTACTGGCTTTGGCTTTTTTTCTACGAAACACTTTGATTTTCTGGGAATTGTCACATGACATTGGAAAAGTGGCCGGGACAGAACACTCTGTGTGGTTTCCATTTGCAGCCTCACTGGCTGGGTGGGCTGAGTGGGACACGACCTAGTGATGGTTTTCCTCAGCCTCTGGAAAACTGCAGAACCTAGAAAGCCAGGAATGTTTCAGATCCAGCTGCTGAAACCTTTTATTTCCCCTCAGTGTAACATTTGGCCGGTTGTAAGTCACCTTCCAACTGGCAGATTTCAGCTTTGCCCTTTATATTTATCAGAAGGCGACCACAAAATAAACAGTGGTATTTTTTTTTTCTTTCTTCCCCCAGTTTGCTTTGTGCATTAGACAGTGCTCTGTAAATTACAGTTCCACTTTTTCTCTTGAATAGTCACTCAGGCGTGTTCCCATTTCACTGGTGCTGGAGTTCTGTTTAAAGGTTACTCAGTCCTAGGAGAGAGAAGTATGTTTAAAAGAAAAAAAAAAATAGAAAAACGAAACAACAAAATTAAATGGATTGTTGGGGGAGAGTACAATAAAAAGAAGTTTCTTGGATTTGTTTTGTTACTGTACTTGCTTTCAGATTGGTAATATTCTTGTTTCTGATGTTTTGTCCATGTCACTCACAGCTTCATGAAAAACAAGCTGTAATGAAAGCAACATTTACTTTATGCTGTGTCTTAGTGTAGGAAAATTACTCCTTTCTAGAATAGCAGCTTGGATGGAAGTAGAAGACTCCAGTTATTGAGGGGCAAGGTTAATTAAATTGGCTCTTAGAAACTCTGTGTCCTGCTGCCTTAGTGTGGTGCATTTTTTTGTGTCCTATTTTAAGAGCCCGCTGCTTTTATTTTATTTCTTCATGGTTCTTCGCCTTCCTCTTCTACTGGGGTATGAAAATGAGAAAACAAGTGGACTTCACCAATTTTGTCCGTGGATACCTTTTGGGCAGCAAATGGACAACAAAAAGCTGGGATGGAGACGTGTTGCTTGGGGGAAATGCAAGACATTTTATTTATAGAGGTGGGTTTCCCCAGGTATGAGAAGATTCCTTGGGAGGTGATGAACCAGCTCAGTGCAAGGAGCTGGGAATGCTGTGCATTCTGCATGGATCAAATGTGTTCCCCCTCTTGGTCCCAACCTAAAACTTCAAAGTTGTTCCTGCATTCCAGTCGGGCTCTGCCTTAAGTCAAACTCAGACACATTTGTATTTGTAAGCAGTGAATTTTTCTGTTTATAAGCATAGCTGAAACCTGTAGAAAGAGGAGGAAATAGATATAGGAGGAATATTCCAGCACAGGAAGACGTTTAGAGGTGTTGCAGCTACAGAACTACTCACTCCTGGTGCTGCCATCCAGCTCCCTGCAAGGAATACTTTTGATTTTTCACTGTTCCAGTGATATAGTGCAGGCTTTAAAGGATAGGTTTTTTTGTTCATGACCTGTAATATTTTTTTGCTATAAAACCAAAGATTAATCTTGTTTTATTATGTTTTTTCTTCCCATATTAGTAGTTTAAATTTTGGAAAGTTGGGAGGGCATGGAAGTTTGCCAGTGTTAATGAGATACAGTTTTCTATTTTAGTTTGGGAACTTAGCAAAAAGCAATTCATGGAAAAATTGTGTTTTATAAGTATGAATAGTGACTGTTCTGCATTATTTAGATTCTGTTTCATACTGTGCAACTCAAGTGAAGACTCAGATAACAGAAATATCAGTAGATTTATGGAGGGGAAAATGCTTCTTTTAAACGTATAAATGTGTATAAAAAATGAAAATACAGGTTTCTGAGACATGCTTAATATGTATTGGACAACCAGATAAGTTTAACATTATATTTATTTGTTTGCTTTAATTGGGTTTGTGCAAGATTTCTTTGTACTAAACTGTTTCTCTTAGAAACATCAGTTCTTTTCATCCCTCCTGAGTAAAAATAAAAAAAAAATTACCTTTCTTTCTGGTAGCATGCCAATCAGTGATTATCTTTTTATTTGTTAAATGTAGTAATACACACATGAAACACCTCTGCTGTCAATTTAGGGTTTAAAAGAGAACAGATCTCAAGGTTTATGACAGGTATATGCAGCTGTGCAGTTTCTCTTCTTGTAAACTCTGATTGTGCTGCAGCACGAATGCTTTATGAATATTTATTAGGGCATTGTTCAAGCTTGCCCAGCCATATTCCCACACTTTGTTTATTTGGAGGCTATAGGAAAAGAGGACAAAAAGATCTTTTCTCAGTACATTTCCATGTTATTAGTGGAGTTACTTCAAGTCAAGCTGATGAATGTTTAGTTTTCAGCTCTTCGAGAGAAGGGTTGTTTTTCCCTAGATAAGTGTTCACAGTAGTTTATTGTTTTAAAAAATAAATAAATATTAATTAATCTCACGAACAGCAAAACCTAAAGTGTTTTATTCCCCTCAGAGGTTTTAAAATAGGCCTTTAAATGCATTTTATTCAGTGGATGATTTTACAGGGAGGGAATTTGATTTGTTGGATGTCATGCAGTGTTATTTGTGGGACTGTTTTCATTAATGGCAGTGTGAATTACTCCTTTCCTGAATTTATTTCTGTGTTTGCTTTTGCTGGATCAGAATTTAATAGGCTCAATGCGTGGAAAACTGTTGTCAGTCTCACTTTTGTGGCTTCCATGGGCTTTGTTAAGGAGCCTGTGCTCATGGAAATAGAGATGAACCTTCTGTTAGTCAACAGGGAACATTTGGGAAAAGTAGGAGTATGCAACAATTTTCATCTGTTCTTGTTACTCTGAGCTAAAAAAATGTAGAATAGCTTTGATAAAGCTTCTAACTTGTGCTGCAGACTATATTTTTTAGATTCCTTTTGTCTTCTGTTGCAGGTATGATCTTATCCCACTCTGTCCTTTATTGTAGGCTTGACTTTCCTGCCCTTTTCCATAGGGCAGGCTATTCAGTTGTCTTCTTTGGAATGCCCTTGCTGATAGGAAGATGTCTCAGGGGTATTGTTTGTTCATTTGAACTCCCTGGGACATGAGCATCCGAAGTCTGTCCCTCTTCCCTTGCCTTCACTCCACTAGGTGCAGGTGCTTTGCTTTTTAATGTAAAGTTAAATATGTGATGGATTATTTTTCTTTACCCTTCCCTCGTCCTGGAGCGAAGGGATGGTTTGGTTTTGTGTTCTGGTTTTCTTTTGTTTTTTAAACTTTGATTCTTCTAATTCAAATTGCACCTTGTATTTTAAAAACAATGCTACCTGAATATGGAAAATTAGTGACAATGTGATAGCATAGTTTATATCAGTAAGAAATAGGAAAGGGATGTGTTTGTTGGTAAAACTTTAATTGCTGTCATCTTCCTCAGCAATGGCAATAACCACTGAAGAACTGGCACAGTCTTTGGTGGGAAGCTCAGGTGAATTCCAACAAAAGGCTTTTCCAGAGGCAGAGAGTGTTTTTTCTGTGGTTCCAGTCATTCAGCTGTTCCACCTCAGTGATAAACTCAGTTCAGTCACTGCTGAGGAAGTTGGCTGAGAACTGTTTCACCTTTGTATTCCTCTGTACAAGAGGGAGGCATTAGAAGAGAGCTGTACATCTGAAATTTTGGAGGACATCAACAAGCCATCTTGTTCTGTTCCTTCACTTCATATAGTACCTTTTGTTTCAGTGAAACCAGCTACATCTAAAGTGTAGAGTAGAATATCTGCTGCACATGCAGATCTGCTCAAAACAGCAGTTCCTGCTGCCTCCCCCAAAATGGAGATGAAAAACCAGATACCGTATTTCTCATTCAATCCTGCACTTTGCCTTGGTGGTTTTTTATTTATTTTATTTTTTTAAAAAATTATTATTTTTAAGAAAAAGGCCTCATTTTGCATGGCTGATTATTAACACAGTTAATTCAGTTAACACAGCCTTTCCCAGGTTCTGCTCATGCACTCTGATATATGGGATGTATTTATGTGTCTGCCCAGGAGGAGGAAGCTCTGTGCAAAGCCCAGGCAAACTTACTTTTGGATAATCCAACTGTCCTTGGTGTCAGGACAGCAGCTGTGCAATAGGACCAGCAGAAGGCATTTTTGGAATACTTTCCTGGAGAGCGTCCGTCCTGTGAGAAGGAAGGTTCCTTCAGCTGTTCTGTGCATGTTTAGTGGCAGGAACACTCGAGGAAATACTGTGTGGCCTGCCAGGTAGTGGCATGAGGACATTGTACTGTTCTCTTATTTATTTCTAATATAGTTGCAAGTCCATGGATGCTCACACTGGGCTGCTGCCATGTAATTTCTTACACCTAAACTGCTTAACAGCCTTTTTAGGGTCGAATCACGTAGCTTGATGTAACGCAAAATTACAGCCTCCCTGGTTTAAAGTCATAATAATAATAAACTATTTGCATAATGAGGAATATTTTCTTTAATAGCTGCACTTTTTCTTCCCCTTAATAAACAAAAATGTTAGCCCACATCTCCAGATGCCACTAACTTCAATAAAATTCCTAGCTTGCATCAGACATGCATCCATTCCTTCCCTTTTTCATACTTATCAGGGAAGATATTTATTCCAACTGTGCTCTCATATAATTACATTTTCCTGGTATTCACTGGGTGACAACAGCTGCCAATGTTCTGATCACTTATAGTCATAAAATGTTCCACACGAGTTAATTTGTGTAGTTAACTTAGGCGGTGATTTTGAAGTAGTTCTCAGACCTTATACTGTTTGCTGGTTTTGTTTTCGTTTGACTTTAGAAATCGTCTTTTCGTCTCTACTTTTGGTTGAATTGAAGAATTCCTCATCAAGGGAACATAATAATAAGTGCTTAAAAAGAGCCCTAATCCTCTGCTCTCCTGAGCCTTTGGTATTTCTCTACCCACATTTTCTAACTGAGTATTTCGAAGAGAGCTGTGGCTGATACTAAGCTTTTTGTGATGAGTGACATTCTCAAGTGCTCATTGCTGCACTGATTGTATTTTGTAGTGTATTTGCCTTCCGGTAAAATGCAGTATTTCTAATGATTTTATAATTTGTTACTTTGGGGAAATGAGGTGAATTTTTGATAGAACAAGTTAATTAACACACATGAAAAGGAAAGCTTCACAACATTTTTCTTTGGGTGCTGGGGAAGTTCAGAAGTTATTTCATTTCATACAGTGAAATGCACACCACCCAGTGCAGGCTTCTAGATGTTGTTAAGATTCCTTTCAGTTAAAGTAGCATATTTTAAACTGAGATTTCTAGGATTTTAAACCGCAAAGCAACCCTAAAGCACCAGGAGCTGCGAGAGAGAAAATGTTTGCAGGAGAAGGTATAAAACTAAAAGTTAGTGGGTGGGTGGGTGGGCTAAGGAGAAATAAAATACTGAGTTGCCCTATAGAAGAAAGGGCACATAAATGGCAATATTTATATGCACAGAGAAGTGTAGAGACAGTATTAGGAGATAATGTTGTCTGCTCTACAGGTAGGATTTATCTTGCCTAGATTGGCTGCCTAGAGCTGGGCATGCCTTTAAGCTGTTGTTTTGGCTCCTAAAGCCACGGGAGGGAATAAGGAGTCTCTGGGGGAATGATTCATCTGCCTTGTTTTGGACAAATATCCTAGGATGGTATGACTTGTCCTCTGGAGGTGTGTAACCTTTTGCCTGGATTAGAGGGAGCTAGAGAAGATAACTGAGCTTGGGCACAGGTCGGGGAGAGAGATTGGAGCTGCGTTAAAGTCATGTTCAAGCCTCTCATTTTCTCTGTGAAGCTAATTCTGCAGTTGAGGTGATTTGTATTTCTTCATTTTTACAGTTACCACATGTGCTGTGGTGCAGGGTTTACACAGAATCCTTTTTCCCGTGTGTTATTGTTTTAGTTCAAGGAGTTGCTTTTTCAATTCTGGGGCGTGCTAAAAAAATTACTTACGGTGAAGTGTTACAGTGTATAATCTGTTACTGAATTTTGTCCAGCATTATATAAATTAACACTCACTGGTTTATATAATTAACAAAGGAAAATAGTAGGTAGTTATTTTAGTCCTAGAATAGCTGTAAGAGACTCTATTTGGTTGGTTTTTTTCCAGACAAGCAGATAAAACCTTAACTGCAAACCATACTAACATCAGCTTTGTTCCCTAGTGACAGTGTCTGCAAAAGCATCCATTTGGTCTTTATCCTCACACATCAAAATATCATCTGAAACACTTGCCTATGGCCTACATGAGTGTTGTAACAATAAAGGGGGGAGAGATCTCTGTCATGTTCACAATGGATTAAGAATTTGATCTCACTTTTTTTTGATGAGAAAGGTTGTGATTACTCAGATGGAACAGAAAGTCATTCTAAAGGTTACAGAATAAGAACCAACTTTCAGCAATGACACAATAGTCTCTTTGGCCTTTATATAGTTTGTAATTATGCACTGCTTATTGACCTTTGCAGATTAAATTTTATTTTAAGTCTCAAAAATTAATACCTTCTTCTTTTTATTATACAAAACTCTCATAAATGGAAGACAGCACAAATGTTATGCCTCTCACACAGTTTGCTGCTGCTGAAGGAAGTTTTCCTTTCCTTCCATCCTGCTGGCAGCTGTCAAGTTTATTGTGGTGGCCCTGCTGGAGCCTTTCAGCCTCAGGCGGCTGAGGGGGGACATCAGTTCTGCTGCACTCTCTGAGTGCTGGTCTGTGTTCAGGCTACACAGCCCCTTCATTTCTATCCCATCTTACCCCCCTGTGGCCAGCCCTGCCTCATACCTCCTTTTTAGGGTGCCACATTAGAAGGGGAGCAGGAAAAGCTGTGATTGTTCAGCCCATCCTCCCACCTGGCACCTCTGTGAAGAGCCTGCTCCATCTCCTCCATAACACCACCACAGGTACTGATGGAGCAGCTGTTGGGTGTCTCCCCAAAACCACCCTTTCTCCAAGGCAAACAGGCTCTGCTCCTGCACTCTCTGCCCACGGGCTTGTCCCTGGCAGTCCCGTGGCCTCTGCTGGCCTTGCTTCAGTTTCTTCCTTGTGTGCTCTTCCAGATGTGGCGTGACAAGTGCTGAGCAGGAGGAGACAGTCACCTCCCTTGCCCTTTCAGCTGTGCTCAGGCTGCTGTGGATGCTCTCTCCTGCCAGAGCACGCTGCTGGCTCGTGCTCAGCTCCCTGTTTGCTGCCAGGACCCTGGATCTTCTCTGCAGAACCGCTGAGCCCAACCAGTTGTTGTTTACCCATCTAATTGCCCGCCTCTCCAGACTGTAACAGCCCGGCTGGGATACCAGGAGTAGGCCAACCTGTTCATTAGCTCATAGATTTTCATTTGTTTGGGTTTTTTTTCATTTTGGCATTAAATCTGTGCAAGCCTTCTTGTCTGACAGTGAAACCCCGTTCTTGCTTATTCATCACTGCATTTTAAATGACTGAAGGAAACCCCAGTTACAGGTGGTTTGCTGATACTTGTGCAGCCTCATGACTCCCATGAGAACATGGCACAAGTATGTCCTTTCCGTGCCTATATCCACAACCTGCTGCAGAAACAGGATTTTATCTCGCTCCTCTGACAAGGGCACATCAAAACTTTGCTTCTCAGCAAGAAGATTAGTCTCAGTATATGTTGATCATCACATTCCTGTGCAAGAGCAAAGTGAAATCAATGAGAATCCATATAAATTTTGGTGATTCTGACTGGTTTCTTAAAAGCAATTTTAAAACTAACTACTTTTTCATTCTTTTGTATTCGAGATTTGAAGTGGAAGAGCAGTTATTTGCATATTGAGAGGGTGCAGCATTTAACTATAAATGGAAAGGAATGAATTGCTGATGATCACAGCTAGCATTTTTAGTTGTATTTTTGTGTGGAAGGCAGACTGCACTCATAACAAAAAAGCTGAACTGAAAGTACTTTGCTTTCTTCTGAAATATAATGCTGAATAATAAGATCAGCTTTTTTTTTTGTCTAACTTTCTCATTTGGTTTTCTGCAACTTGAGAGACGCTATCAGAACTGGGAGAATTTATTAAATAGAGCTTTGTGCACCAAGGTTTTTAGTGCAGGGCTGAACATCCATACTGGCAT
Source organism: Corapipo altera (assembly GCF_003945725.1). NCBI lineage: Eukaryota > Metazoa > Chordata > Aves > Passeriformes > Pipridae > Corapipo > Corapipo altera. Next base: position 4,726,610 of record NW_020884911.1, read on the forward strand.
AATCTGGAAGGGAATATCTAGATGAGACTGTAAAATGGCATGATTGCAGTAGCTCAGCATAAAGCCATTGTTTTGTGAAATCAGAATAAGTAAGGGCTGTATCATTTTCATGTGAGAATATAGTCCCAAAGGTTGATTAGAGGTACTGTGGGAGCAGCCCCACCTTCCCATCTATTACCAGAAGCCCTTTTTGGAGGGGAAAGGTGGCAATCCCAAAAGAGAAGTGCTTGCTATGCAACCACCTGTGCCTCCTGCACAGAGCTGAATTCTCTTAGGTGTTAGCCCCTTTCACCGAGAGGCTACAGCATTTTGAGTCCTCTTCTTGTACTTACAGATATTTATCCACTCTATTTTTCAGGCGAGGGCTTTTTCAGAAGCACTGAAAGTTTTTAAAGATTTTGTCCAGTGCTTAATAGAGGAATATTCCTGTTAGATTTAGTGCAGCATTTAGATAAGGATACTTTACCTGGGTGGGAAAGTCAAATAGGTTTCTTTGTCACAGAGCCTGAGATAATTTAAATAATTTGCATAACCTTTTTTATGTTTGTATGCAATGACCCCACAGGTTTTACATACATAACACAGTTGGCTTTATTTAATAGGAGTGCCTAAGGGTTACCAGTTACAGGATGTATGTTATGGATGGTAGTTAAGATAGTGCCTTACAGCTGAGGAAGCTGAAGTCCTTTGTGAGCAACAATTAATTAAACCTCACAATAATCCCATGAGGTGGCATTATCCCCTGTTTTACAGACAGTGGAACACAAAGGCTAAGTGTGCTGCTCAAGGGTAGGTAGCCAGACTTTGTCAGATCAGAGATTAAACCCCAGGCCTCCTTTTTATAGGGCCATGTTCTAATCTACTTTGTGTTTCCAGTGCTTTGAAATTTGCTGATACTCATTCTGTAAGGCAACTTTTTCATCTCATTTGATCTTTGACGAATGAGATGATCCTTGGGAAAAACAGGGTGTTCCATCGATTTGCTCGTACTGGAAGTCTCCAAAAGGGGTTAGGTAATAAATTCTGTACTGTCTAGGCTAACTCAAAGTGTAAGCACATACTTTTCTGTCAGATCACAGTATTTTATGCTATGGCTTTGCCTGAAGATAGTAAGAACAAGATTATAGTGCCATGTTTTTTTCTTAGCAAAGCCAGTATGGACAGGGTGGGAGTGGGTGTTTTGATGCTCATAGAAAGACAGCATTAATAGGGGAAGATGGGAAGAGAAAAAGTTTTGGGCGGTTCAGGTAAGTGTCATTTTAAGAAATGTCGCTACTTAAAACTGCTCATGGTTATATAAAGAGTTCCTCCTGTTGGAGGTTGAATTTTGTCAAAGGCTTTATCTCTGTTTTGGCATGTGGTATCACACAGCAGCTGAGGCTCTTTGGCTGGGGAGATTTTTCCAAGTGAAGAGGGAGCACGTGTTCCAGTAGGAATTTCAGCACTGGCGTGCGTTTCCTCTGGAGGTGATGAGGATGTCATGTTGTGTCCGGAAGGCAATCTGGAATGCTGCCCTCATTGAATTTCTGTGCAAGCCACGGAGAATGAAATCATCTGCTTTCTGTCAAAGGATCTTAGGGGAAGGAAGAGAGATTTTTGAGTAACAAAGTGCTGTGTAGTAAAGTCGTTGACAAAACCCTTGTTTGGTTCGGTGCTTGTTTTAGAAACCTTTCTAAAAATCTTGTCTCTGAAGTAGCCTGCAATAGGTTAAGATATATTTCTGGCATAAAACTCTTCTAATATAACTGAGTTTGCTGACAGCTCTTAGTTCAGTGCATCTATGAAACCAAAATAGTATCACTCTTGAGAATTCCACTGAGTGAGATAAGCAAGTAGGGTCATCTGTGTTTTGCTTTTATTTGGAAATAAAAATTTTGACAAATCTCATTAAACATTTGACTTTGCTTGTAAAGAAATAACCCGAGGGCCAGTTAAGCTGATATTTTCTGTTTTAGTGTAATTTATTATATTTTACATTACTTTTGTGCACATCAGTTTTTACGGAGTGTCTCAGGGAGGTAGACTGGAAAACAGCTGTGGTGATAGACTTGACAAAAGCTTTCGTGGTGCTGTGTTTGAGATGCCAAGCAGGCAAACACAAGATGCAGAGTCCTCACCCAGAAATGTGTGGGACTACAGCTCATCACAACTTGTTTTCCCTTCAGAAAAAAAAGGTTGGGTGATGATATCAGTGTGATGATGACAGCCTGAAAACTGAATCACTGAAGAGAAGGGGGGTCAGGCAAAACCTAATGTAACCAAATGCATGTTTTCCATAAAATCTGAGTTTTGAGTGGAAAACTTTAAACCAGCCTTATTGATAATATGTGTCAAAGTAAGAAAAAATTGAGTGAGAAAGAAACTATGCAAGGAGGAAGTGAATTTAGTTCAGAGCTAGTGCTGGCTGCTGAGTTTCATCAATTTATCACCATTTCAAGGTAGTATGGTCAACATTGCCATTTCGAGGAGTGAAGAAGTCAAAAAGGTGAGTGGCAGAGGAAAAAAAAGTGCATCAGAGAGTGTATGACACCGAAATGCTAATGGAATGACATGGAGAGACAATGAGAGAACAGGGACTTTCCTGAAAGCTGTCACAGCTTGCTGGTAGAAACAGGGATGTAACCCGGATTGCTTGCTCTACCATCCAAAATTCAGGCAAGAACCATTGGGTAGAGGACTTCCCATGCTGCTGGAAGTGTGAGGGAAGTAGCTCTTGTTCACCTTTACTTCAGTAGGTCCCTACCCCTCCTTTCTCCTTATTGTAGCACTTCTCTGATCAGGCAAATCTTCCCTTATGCCGAGACAGCGTGTAAAGCTGGGAACAGCAGGAGTTTTTAGGTCTGGGCCCTTTGGTCTGGAATCACTCTGTAAGCTCTCTCTGTTTTTAGATGACAACTTGCTTTGCAGAGGAGATTTCCTATTACAGAACAGTAATTAATGGGGATGGGGGAATGAGAACCTCTCCTGCTGGCTGCATGTGGATCCGAATGATCCTAACTGGTTGTTGCCTGTCCTTGGTGATTTTGGAAACTAAATGTTGCATCCTTCCCCCTATACATGTACATCACCTGACTTCTGAAATCAGTCATGTCTCCCCTACTTTCTTTAACTTTGGTTCTCTCACTGTGCCCCCATAACTTCATGTTCTTTATCTGCCCAATCCTACCGTGAGATCCTTCTGCTCCGACTTGAGGTTGGAGCTTTGTGCTCTCTGCCTCCTTCACCCTCATACAACACACCTTCCCATGCGTAGCTGAAGACCTTTTACTCTCAATCTCAATTTTTCATGCTCTGCAGTTGCACATTCCCACAGCCCTGAGCAGAGAGCCTGGTTTCTGCCTCTGGCTGGCACAGTGCCTGGAGCAGAGGTAAACCAACTGGCTTCACAGGGCTGCAGCTGCCAACTTCCATTTTTATAGGAGCTTGTAGCAAGAGCAGACCTTTGCTGTGTGCAGGATCTTGCAGGAGGCAAGATGCACTTTGTGGTTCCCTGTAAAATGCTGTACACAGAAGAGTCAGGAGCAGCCTTCACGGAATATGAACAACATTGCACTTTAAGGAGGTTTACTTACCAGATTTTACCAAAGTATAGTTTGATCATCGTAAAAATTAATCTTTTCCCCTTAACTTGTCTTAGATGAACAGCAGAACTATCAGATTGCAAACTGATTTAAATCCTTTATCTTTTGTTTTTCTTCTCCTCATTTTTTTCCTCTTGAGTGAGTGGGTTTGCTTTTCATGAAGGGATAAAGTTACTGAAGCATGTTTCAAATCATTGATACAAGAACCACGGTATTGGCCAGACACAGGGGATAGGCAAAAATTGCCCTCCAAAACTGTTCATGAATACTCAGACACGCTAGAAGTCCTTGTAGTATTACTCTGTAAAAGTTGATGGCTTGCAGTTTTTCCCCACACAAGAAAACTTGCCTGTCCAAGATTCTGGCTTTTGCTTGACTGACTGTTAGATAAATTTTTACAGTAATAAATTAATTATTATTATTTTATTTTGTGATACTGGATGATAGTTAAACTCAAGCATTGTTACACTTACATTCCTGCTGAAATAACTTAGCATCCCAATCTTAAGCTAATTCTGGTGTGTCTTGAGCTTTAGAAGTTGAAATGTTAGATTTGTCAAAAACTCTTAATTCTTAACTCTCCCCTCATAAATAATTGGTGAGATTTTTGAGAAACTTCCTGGTTAAACAAGTTCCATATTTTCAGGATCATCCAGTATCTAACAGCTCTTGATACAGACAAGCAAATTATTGAATCATTTTAACAATTGAGTGATGTAGTAGCTAGAATTACACAACAGGTATTTAGTTCTCAAACCATTAACAGACAATGCCTGGAAAATGAACCCCAGCCTTCCCTTATTTTTTGTTGTTGTGTGGAATACTTTTGGAGAACAGTATGTGCAAAACATTTGGCTTCTTATCTTAAATGTTAACTTGGATGTGTTACAAAAGGTGAATAGGATTATTTGTTGCTGTTTTGCCTTCTAAAGCCGATGGTTTCCTCATGTTTTCACACTTTATGGCTAAGGTACGTTTTTATTAAAAAAGATGAGCATGACCAGGATATTAGGATTGGTGGTAACTTGCATGTGGCAGAAGAGTAACCTGAGCACAGACAACCATTGAATTGTCTACCTAACACAACCCAGGGGGGACATAACCCTCTGAAAGTTAGAACTGCAAATCCAAAGTACCACTTGAATTAGACACAAAGGCCTGAGGAAAAAAACAAACCTGTTATTGCCATGACTGAAGAGAAACCACGAAGCTTTAAATCCCCTGTAAAAACAACAACAAACTCCCCAAACCCTTCACTTAGCCCAAGTTCTGCTTTACCAGTCAGTTCTTTCAGTTTTCCCCTGGGCTCCTTCATGGTCACAGAGCAGGAGCACAAGTTCCTCTCAAGGCGTTGCTGTTCCAGCTGCTAAAACATGGGAAATTCTGCTGCTTTCCCTGGCACTCTCCAGAATTACTCGTGATTTCAGCCTCTGCTGAAAAATCTGTGGCAAAATGCCAGTCTAGTTTAAGTAAAACCAAGAATTCAAAAGCCATTGTTTTCTAGCCTGATATTCCTTCTTTTCATTTTGTTTAATGGAGTGTTTCTTCAGCCATGGAAGGCTGGACTGAAATGTCAGTGATATCCATTACCTAGTGCCTGAATGTTATTCAGAGGGACTGACTGGTAGCAGCATGAGCTGTGTGAATGATTTCTATGGATGTGTGTGTCAAGTTTGTGAAAGATTAGATGAGTTGTTAGTTATCATGAGGTTTTCTGATTTTTTTTTCCATTAGTGAAGGGCAGTATATTTAGATCTCTTTATATGGAAATGAATCCACGGTCTATTTACAGCCAGCCAGTAAAGATTCATATTATGAAGAGAAAATTGAGTTCTGAGTGGCCAGAAAGATTTAATTAAAAAAACACGATATAAAATTAATGCAGCCTTTCTTCAGCTTCCTTGCAATCTGAACAGCTATAAACAAGGGGCTCTGACTGGTTGTGCCAGTGGATTCAGGGAATTCTGTGTGTTTTCCAAGTATTGACTGATTTGGTTTGGGTTATGTGTCCATCCACTCTCATGAGAGCTGTTCCCATGCCTGAGAGCTGTAAGACTGGAATTTTATTTTTTTTTTCTCTACAACTTGCACTGCCCTTTGGGGCCAAACACACGCTCGTATATTCATAGCATTGCAATTTATTTTATTTTTTCGATTGGGCTCTAAGCACAGCAATAAATGGAAACATCTCTTAACTGTTTTCAAGGGCAGAACGATCTCTTGGAATGCATCTCATTTTGGAGGGCTGGCAGTGGCCCTTCTCCATAGTAGTAGCAGAGGGGTGGTGGTGTCACAACTGCAGTTTTCTTGCTCTTGGTATGTGAAAGCACCGGGGTGGCTGTGGTTTTATTTGTTTTAGTTTGGGACCAGGTCTTCTCTTTCCCCTCAGGGTTTTCATCTCAAGGGGACCTGTGTGAGACACATTTTAACTCATTTTTTTATTATGTACCAAAGGGGCTACTTCCAGCCTTTTATTATTAGAAGCACTGCCCATCACACTTATTGCAGGCCTGCACTCAAGGCTTTTTTTCATTCAAGGGTTTTTGTTTTCTTTCTTTTTTCCGGTAGCGTTGACTATGCCCACATTTACAACTTCCAAATACTATTTGCAAGACTTTTTTTTTTCCTTTCTAAAAGCTTTTACTGCTTTGTTAACTTTTAAGAACTGCATGTCATTCTGTTTGACAACTCTTTAGTCTCTGCATGTCACCAAGTACCATTTGAATAGTAAATGATGGTTCCAAATGTAAGAGCTTCAAATTAATGAATAGTGTGAAGCAGCAGAATGATTTCTAATGTGAATGAAAACACATCTTGTATTGTCAGGGAGTGATTAAAAAAGTAGCCTAAATTATGACCAAACATGAAAGGAAGTGGAATAATTTGTTGGTGGTCTGTTTGCTGCTCAAAAATTTAAGTTAGCTTAATGAGTGAGTAATATCTTGGATGCACCACCTTCACTAGTGTCACCTCATTGATAAGCATGGATTACTCGTGATTTGCTTTGTTTTGGGTGGCATTTAAAGCTGATTGAGCATATACTGACAGTGTGACACTGATTTTCACCTCCACCCTCACCGCCCAGAGCTGAGCTGTCAGTCAGGTTCCATGGTAAATGCCAGCATTTCAGGAGAGATTTGATCTCGGGTTTGCTGCCACCAGAACCTGCTCTTCTGAAAAATCTGTTAGTGAGTGTGAAGGTTGTGTGCTGTGTGTCATGATCACCTCTGAAAAGGGGGGATTTTGAGGTGTCTGAGTGGATCTGATTTTAGTTATGGGTACACAGTGTGTACTCATCAGCTGTCCTGTTTGGACACGTTAATACAAGTCTGTGTAGGAAGCCAAATATATTTTAGTGAGCAATCAAAGGAATTAATCATGTTTGACCTTGTTTGTGTTTTCTTCTGTGATAGAGCTGTTCTTTTACAACTTTGTAAGCTCCTCACCTCACATTTGCATTACAGCTATCATAAATCCTTTCAAATTGATTTACTGTCTTAATTTTAAACACATGGAAGCATATTTTAATGTTTATGAGTATGATTTGTTGAAGCAGACAATTGGCAGCAAGAAATTGAAGTTTTGAGTTAAAACTGGAAGAACTTGGCAGACAATATGCTCCATTGCAGAACTGAAAGCTGCAGTAGAGGTAAATATTCATAGAAAAATGTAAATGGATTATTTGATGATCTTCCATTACATCAGTAAAGATTTAATCAGCTTCAGGTGAGATTTTATCCATTGGAGTTTTATGGTAGTGGTTTAAGTTAGCAGGCAGGGCTGAAAATGAGGTTTTTAAAACCTTTGATACTATAAGATATTCCAGCCTTCCAGGCACAACATTTAATTATACCAGGCAGAGTTTGCTTTAGCTTTAAATGAAAAATTCTATCCGTGTAGCCCAGTTCAGTTTAAAGACGAGAAATTCGCACAACTGCCCCAAACTGGAAGAGTTCTTTCCGTGTAAAAACATGTGCCCCAAATGGGAAGGGTGCCTTCCATGGACTCCAGTTCAATGTGTGACTGAAAATCATTTATGGTGAAGGGCTTTGAGGGGAACCCCTTTGAGGAGCGACCGAGGGCACTTGGGCTGCTCAGCCTGGAGGAGACTGAGGGGAGACCTCACTGCAGTTCCAACTTCCTCAAGAGGGGAAGGGGAGGGGCAGGCACTGATCTCTGCTCTGTGGGGACCATGGACAGGACCTGAGGGAATGGCCTGAAGTTGTGTCAGGGCACGGTTAGGTTGGATATTAGAAAAAGGTTCTTCCCACAGAGGGTGGTTGGGCACTGAACAGGCTCCCCAGGGCAATGGGCACAACACAAAGCCTGACAGAGCTCCAGGAGCGTTTGGATGATCCTCTAGGGCACTGGGTGTGACTCTTGCAGATGGTCCTGTGCAGGGCTGAGGGTTGGACTCCGTGATCCTTTTGGGTCCCTTCCAACTCAGCATATTCCGTGGTCAGGTTCTCTGGTGGCCATGAGATGCATCCAGGGCTGAGGGGGTGTGAGAGAACACTGCTGTTGTCTGCCCAGTGCCATTTAGGACCAGAGCCTTTGGTGACCTTTGGCAAATCACATAAGCTGTCTGCACCTTGTCTTCTGTACAAAGAGAAAATGCCTTCTCCACAGTGGTGTTTTGAGACCTAATTAAGATTTTCCAAGCGCTTCCAGAACCTCAGATGAAAGGCATGCACAGAAAGCTTTATAATTAACTGGGGCTTATCAGCCGAGCTTCACAGAATTAATTCTTATAAATATAAAACTAAATGATTTATAAGAAGCTTTTCACCACATCCCATCCCTAAAAAGCATCATTTGTGGGTATGATGTTTTAAGACTAGTAAAGAAGAATGTTTATTTGCTTGTACTGGGATATTCTTCTGAGGGCTTTCATGCCTTATTGTGTTAGGGATCTTGAGATTTGGGAGTGTGTGCATTGCTCCAGGATATATCCACATAAGGAGAAAAATTGATTAGACTGTGTCTGCAGATACTTTCCCATTTCTCCTACAAACATAGGTTTGTTTTCAAGTTATTTTCAGGTATTTCAAAGCCAAAAACCAAGGCTTGACTTTTCTGCCTTTTTTCTACATTTGGCACGTTCAAGTATTGCTGCTGCTTGAGGAGGAGAGGTGGGACTGCTGATGAATTTTAAGGACATTTTGTTTACTCCACCTATACAGTAAACATTAGGATCAGGAAGGCTGCATTACCTGTGTTGGAAGGAAGTTGTGGTTGGCTTGTGTTGTACCAAGAGCCAGGACTTGGTAGTTACAGAAAATAAAAGGCAAATTACAGAAGTGGTGGGTGCAGTGCCACTTCTCCATGGTGCACATGAGTATTGAATGCTCATGGAAGAGACACCAAGCCCATAGTCCTTTAATAACACCACAGGGCCCACCTCCTGCTCTAGACAAGCATAGATTTTTATAGGTTTGGCCCAATACATGATGACTGTGATTAGGATAATCTATTTTCTGGAATTGAAACCATAAAAATATTGCTTTCAAAATGGGTCTGATCTGCAAGTGTTTTCAGTGAATGTAAAACAATTGTGTTCAGTGATCTGGGTGGGGCTGGTTTGTATTTATCCATAAAATCTGTCACCAGGCGTTCTTTTACGGTGGTCTGCTGTCTGGTAGGAAATGTAAGTCAAGCAGAATCAATATTATCATTCTTTTTGGCTTGTCTCTGCTTTTTAATGATAACTGGAAAGCAGTATGTGTGGTGGGGCACTGGAACCATTTGTCACAATGCTTTTATTGTGGTGTTCAGCTGCAGTGTAGCATTCATTTAGCACTCTCATAGTATGCAATTTCCGTTTGCAGTGCAGCACAAGGGAATTCTTATTTCATTTCCTAGAAGATTTTGGCAAAATCAGAAGGCAAGTAACTTATCTTTGTCATATTTTGGCTGGATGTTTTCTTTTCTTTTTTTTTTCCCCTCCCTTTGGATCAGCAAAAAGGAAAACAACTGCAGAGGCAGCACTGGGTAATTTGGTTCCTTGGTTAGGTGGTGTCATGAAGCAACAGGCAGTCATGATCTATTGTCACATCATGATGTTGTGATCATGCAGACACAGGTATTTATTTACATTATGCTGTGATTCATCACAGTATTTATCATGCATTTATCTGTCTTGAATTTACCACTTTGCTTGCAGATTTTAGGCACAGCTTAGCCTGTCTTTAATGCAGAAGCTGTGCCTTGCTCAAGCACCGTTGACTTGTTTAAAAATCCCCCGGGGAGCTGTGGAAGGGGGAGGGATGGTGTGATGGAGTGGCATGTGCTGACAGGTCATTTCACAGCTTTGCAGCCAGGGCTCACCGTGTGCCAGGATGGCAAATAGGATGGATAATGAATGTCCTCTGCTTCCAAGGGTCAGCCCCAGCCAGAGCAGTGTCTGGATCAACAGGTGGAGTTCCTTGGAAGGAGAGGATGAGGTCCTACAGCGTGTGGGCTGCTGTTGTGTGCATGGCTGGAAGTACCTGCCTCTGGGGATGCAAACAGTAATTCATTTGCCTCTTTTCCTCCTTTCCTTTCCTCTGTGCTCTGCTCAAGTCGTTCTGGCACAGTGATCTCCTTGTGCTCTGCAGTACAGGCTGAGACAACTCAGTCCTTAGGAGAAGGACTTGGTTCCTCACAGGGAGAACATCACAGCCAGAGTTAAGTTCTTGCTGTGGGTATGCTGTGTCTCTCATCGTTGGGGTAAACAAACAAGCAAACCTGTACTTGTTTAAGAACAAAATTTATATAACTCACACTTGTTTGGATAAGAAAAATTCTTTTAAACTTAATTTCTGGTGTGTTTTGGTACTTACAATTCAACTCTCACCTGAATTTAAATTGTATTGATTATGATTTTGCGGGTTAATATTGTAACACGTTTATTTATTTGTTTTACTGGCTAATGTAATTGAAGGAGTACAAGCCCAAGGGTGAAAGCAGTCATCTTAGTAAAAATTGATTTATTTACTCTACAACAGGATATGTACTTTGTATGTTAATGATGCAAAACTGATAGAGCTAAGATAAATCAATCTTCCACTGTAGGATAGGCCTGACCCAGTGGAGAGAACTATAACATTTGAGGAATAAAAGCAGCAAAGGAGTATTTAACTTCTTTGAATAAATATTTTAACTTTTATGAAGCCTTTATTTCCTAATTCTTTTCTTGTTGTCACACTCTTCTTGCATCCTTCAGAATATCTGAGGTATCTTAAAGGTTGCAAGCCTGTTTCAAGCACTCCTGGACCAGCATTAATATGCTGTAGTTGGAACACAGCATAACTCCTAGGGAAATACAGAAGATTTTTACCTTGACAGTGGTTAATGTTATTTTTAAGGTCTTTATGCATTCAGTCAAATGGGACCTGTCAGCACATCCTTCATGAGCAGTTCCACTGTGTGAAGTTGCACTCTTGGTAACTTTTATTTTTGTTATTTACTTGTCTCCTTTATTTTTTAACTGGAGAACATTTCTGGGACTGAAATTATCTTTCACTCACACAACAGCAGGCAAGAAAAGCACAAGACATTGGAAAATACTGCTGTAAAATCATAACAATGAGCCAGCAGTCAGATAGTTTGAAGCTGTGATGAAGGGGCTGTTATTGTTTTATTTGAAATGCATCAGATTTTAAGTCAATGGTATCTTCCTAAATTAACAGCCCATCTAATTAAGGGAAAAGTGTTGATGTGTAATCTCGTGGTGACAGAAAGTCAAAGAGGTTTTTATGGATGGGTGAAAGCTGCTGATGGCAGGGAGAAATGGGTGATAGGGATGGATGGCACGGAGCTGCTGGTGGGGAACGGGGCTGGAGTGCAAATTGATGACAAGCAAAGTTTCATTGACTCAGAGGCTGCCTGGATGCATTACTGCTAAATTATGGTGAGCACAGTTGGGGCACGTGCAAGGCATTTTCCTTTTTAAATATAAATTAAATAAACCCTGCACCAGCTGAGTTGGATTAATCAATTGCAAACCATTTGTTTATTCAGTTTGGTTTTGTGGAACTGCAAATAAGATGGGTACACATACACAAATAAAGGCAAAACGAGCCTAATACACAGTGATTCAGATAAAGCACCATTTTAATTCTAATGTGCAATTGGAAGACTCTGACATGTCAGATAATGGCTTATATTATGTTTTTAATTGGTTATGCACTTAACAGATTTTGACTTTTTGGCAGAGGAATTGTTGGCTTTCTTTGCCACAGGCGTGTGCCTATTACAGCACAGAAAAGTTAAGATTTGGAAATAAGGGATTTAAGAGGCTTTTTTCTGTAAATTCTTACTCTTCTCTGAAAAAAAAATGCTATATAAGTTCGCAGAGACTGTCAGAAATCCTGTAAAATGTAAATGAAATGTAATTTTTCTTTTTTTTTTAACTTAACCTATAGAATTAAATAAATCATAGAATCATAGAATGGGCTGGGTTGGAAGGGATCTTAAAGATCACCTTGTTCCAACCCCTTTGCCGTGGACAAGGACACCTTTTACTAGACCAGGTTGCTCAGAGCCCCATCCAACCTGGCCTTGAGCACTTCCAGGATGGGGCAGCCACACATCAGATGCTTTGAGCTGAGAAGTTCTGTCTATAAAGTGTCAAGATTTCTATTTTTTGTATAATTTCCTGCCACTCCTTTTCTTCATCGAGTCAATCGTTTTGATGACTTGAAACCAGTCAGATGCACCACTGGTGAAAATTTATACTTAGGGACGTTCCTGGTTTTGCATGGTGAAACAGCTTGTTAGATTTTTATGCCTTTAAATGTTGTTGTTGTTTTATAGAGACTTGAAAAAAAAGGAACTTGAATTTATAGCAGGAAAATTTTGGAAATATGGTGAACCAAGGAGAGGCTAGACAATTTTCTGGTTGTTTTAGCAGTCAGACTATATTTCACATCACAGTTTACATTACAGATAATGTTAAATGGCATATGGTAACATTCTTTGGATGAAATCCTAGCTCTTCCTAAGTTAGTGACAGGATTTGCATTGATTTCAAAATCATTATTATTGTCTGATTCACAACAAAAAAATCTTCAAAAAATGGTGTCCTTGGGAGAAATTGTAGCCTGCAAAAACTAGGAATGCACTGGTTGGGAGAGTCTTGTGGAGTCCAGGGGAAAGGAGGAAGTGAACAATGTTGTGAACTATCTCCTACTGGGCAGTTTAGTTTGGTAAAAACTCACACAAACAGTTCTAAAGAAACTGGTTGTAGATCCACAGCTCAGCTGTGGTTTTACAGCTCTCTTGATACACGTGTTGTAAACAGCAACAAATATGAATTCATTGGTTTCCCTCTGTATTCTTAATTTACAGTAAATATCAGAGATCAGAGAGGTTGGCTTTAAGAAAGAAAACCGATGCAACTTCATTTGTGATCCTCCTAAAGCACCAAATAACTGCATTGTAAATTATTTCATGTGTTTTCCCCGAGCTCATTCCATCCAGCTTCGTAATTGGGTCCGTGAGCTCCGAGTGCAGTCCAGATGAAATCACTTGCATTCCACCTGCCTGCACTGGAGCAGACTCTGGACTATATATAATACGTGGGAGTGATAAGATCAGCATGAATAGTCCCTCTGTTCAGTAATGATCGTGGGGAATTCTAAGAATGTCTGAAGAGAAGCATCTTTCTTTTGGAAAGAATTTCTTCGCAGCTTTAGGAGATTCAGGCTTCAAGGAAACTATATAAAGTGCCTATGCAGACTACTGCCTCTATTTTTGTAAGAAAAGTAAACCCCAAAGTTGTTGCTGTCAAGCTTTTTCAAGTGGAGGATTTCTTTCATCAAAATGACAGCAAATTTACTTTGAAAAGTATAAAAGTATGCCTTGCTATTTTTCCATGGCAAGCTTCACTGAGGTGAGTGCAATCATAGGCTTAAATGTATGTAAGATGAAAATATCAGGACCCTTCTGTATTGGAGTGAACTTCATGCAGTTTCCAAGTGGTCTTCCTGGAAGTCCTAAGTGAAAATATTATATATAAATTTTTCTTATGAGAACACACTGAACTAACAACATAATTTCAATACAGGATGCTTTGGACTAATCATTTTTTTTTTTATTTTCAGACAGTGACAGAAAGAAGAACTTGACAGTCTACTTTTTTTTTTTTAAATTAATTATGTTGGATAATCTTCTATATAAAATTTCATGGGAAATCATTATGAATAGGAATGAACCATGAAGTTTTTTGTGGCATTTTATTGGAAACCATTACAAAACAGAGCAGGGTTAGCATAAAGTTTGAGTGAGATGTAATTTATACACTGAAGCTGAGTAGAATTGATTAGGTGATGAATGAAAATTTGTCATTTTAGTAGTGAACTTAGAATTAAAGTCTTTGCCAAAACTGTCTTATTAAATTAAACGGAAATTTCAGTTGTTTACATCATATGGCCCAATCACTTGGAAGAAGGTATATATTTGTCTCTCTGCAATTTTGCATATTTCCATTAAAAATTACACTTCTTTTTTTTAGTGTTATCTATTACATCCCTAAATACATCAGACTGAAAATGTCATCATAGTTTGGGGGTTTTTTACTGTTTATATTGGAAATGTTTAACTGAATGCTCTTAAGAATGGAACGTCTTTATTCCAGTATTAAATGTCTGTATATGTTTTTATTCAGGATTCTAAGATCGTTTGACCATAGTGAGATCATGAATATTTGTGCATGTTCACGAGCTTTTCTTTGCCTAAAAAGTTTCCAGTGCTGAAACCATTACCGTTCAAAAGACATGAAAATATTCAGAGCTCATTTATCATGACTAAGCTCCAACAGGAATGCTGCTTAAAATGGGAAACAGGGCAGAAATTTTAGTGAGCTCTGTGTTGTTACAAATGCCTGTTGTGCTAAAAGAAAATATAAATATTTTCAAAAAAAGGAAAATATGAATAGGACACCATTATGTGCATGTACATGCAGAAGTGTGAGTTCTCCTGGCTCTGATGTCCCATCAGCCACAGGACCTGTAGCAAACTTCAAGCTGACTTGAATAAATCACCACCACAGTGGTCTTAAAGGATGAAAATAGACACTAGCAACTCTCCAAAATCCTTTATTAGGTTTCAAGCAAGTCGTAATGAGAGTCACTCTATTTTTTTTTTTTTTTTCATATCAGCAGTGGAAAAAGGATGTGGAGGGGAAAATGTTTTATTCTGAGTTTTATGAAGGAAAAGGAAATAACAGATATACTAAATGTAAAATACACTGCTTATTTTATTGAGATTATATTGTTTTGCTGTGACTGTGTTATGGTGTCACAACCTTTTTATATTTTCAAACTGCCCACATCTAAAAAACTTCATAAATTATTTTGCAGCCATACTGGAGGCCACTGTTTATAGGTTTAATTCTTAAGATCACAAAGTGAAAATTTTGGGAATCATCACTAGGTATTTCTGCTTAATTTTTTTTCTTTGCAGTCCTTCACAGAATTGTGCTACTCAGAACACTCAGCTATCAGCAAATATAGATAAATTTCTATTTTCTATTTCTGGTCTATTTTCACTGATTGCAGACTAGCTATGGTTTAGCACTTAATTTCTGCTCCATGTGTATATTTTCTACCTTTTGAGCACAAAATTTGGGTACATTTGCAAGACATCCCCACCTTTTTTGCTGCTTTGCCACTTTTCTTTGCCTGGCACTCTGGGAAGGGTATCCCTTGAGCCTTGCTGTACTTGGGAAGCATGGAAAAAGTCTGAGGACCTCACTAATGGCACCTGCTGAGTGTGGAGAAGGGAGAGCACAGTCCTGTGTTAATCCCCCAGTGTTGGCTGATCATTTTTGGGCAATGATTTCAGTGTTCCTGCTATGCAGTGGCAGGTTTTTTATCACTCCTGAGTCACTGGGGAAGGAATCAGTGATTCCTTGAATAATCTAACTTGAATGGAGAAAAACAATATAAAAGATTGAGTGCTGAGGGAAAGAGGACTGATGTGTAACTGTCATTTAAAGACATAATGAGTTTTCTCGAGCTCTTAAGGCTACAGAACAAACTTGTTGCTGGATACCCTGAGTAGGCATAGACATTTAAAACTTGAGTCTTTGCAAAGAGGAATGGGAGGGATTTGGATGCCAAAAGTGTATACAGGAGCAACATGCCCAGAATCTAAGGATATTCTGTGGTATAGAGTAATCCCCCTAGAGGGGGACAAGGTGACAAGGCTGCATAGGGGTAGATACCCTGAGGCTACACCTAAAATCAGTGTGAGAGGAGACCAGGCTAAAAGCAGAACTTTCCTGGAAGATCCATCTCTCTGTACTCTTTCCTTTACCCCAGCTGTAGAACCTGTGTGATGGTTTATAGGCATTGGTGCAAGTGTCCCTGCTGACAGACGTGAATCCTGGATTTCACACCGGGGATATGATGGTGGACAGGTCACTGGCTGCAACACGTGTGGCTGCCAGAGCTAACAGAGAGATGCCTGAGTCAAAAGAGAAGCAGCAAGTCCAAAGTCCAGCAAATGAGAGTTCTCTGTTTTCCATGTATTACTCTAGATGGAGTTAACACATTACTGTTTGCTGATTCTTTTAAGAAATACAGAATCGGAATCTCATTAGATTCGGAATGTCATCAGATACGGAATCTCAAAATTTGGAATACTCACTTCCCCACATCAATCCACACATGATTTTTACTGCTCCTCTTACAACCCGCTGTTGAAGTCTGTGTCCCTCCACATTGTAAAGCAGCTTGAAATCCCAGCCTTTACATCCCTTAAAACATCAATCCCTAGTTCCAACATTTTGTAAGATGTCAACTGCTTGTTAGCCTGATGCAATTAAAGCACACATAAGGCAGTGCTGAAGAAAAGGATGAATGTGCTGGTCTGCATGAAATAGAAATGGGAGGTTACAGGTCCATGTTGTACTGTCCTGGATGTAAAACTTCCTTCACAGTTCCCTGTCCCCACTCAAATTCCTGTTTCTCCTTATTCAAATGTAATTTGCTGTTCCTTCAGCTGTGGTCATGTATCTGTTTGTCAATCCAAACCTTAACCCTCATCAGTGAACTCGTATACAAAATAAGAAAAAAGAAGGAAATAGGTGGGGTTTGGTTGGTTTTTTTTCCCCTGCTGAAATAAAATAAAGACATTGTAAAATGTCTTTGCCCCTGGGAAATTGTAATGGTCAGCAACTGGTGAAGCAGGCTCCCTAAAATAAGTAGCAGTGTTCCTCATGTAATTCCCGTGTTCCTTTATAATTCATGTGTTCCTTGTATGGCTCATGTATATTCTTTGAAGGGCCTAATGCACACTTGGATTTCACACTTGGATGGACAAACTCCCCACACTTGGATGACACTTGTTCACACTTGGATGGACAAACTCCCCACTTTCCCTTCTTGTTTGCTACAGGGTTTTTAGGAATGTTTCTAAGAACATGTCTTTTACTAGGTGCCAAAATTAGGAAGATTTGATCCATGTGATTTGGCCAGGGGGATTTTGCGGTCATAAAATCTATCAAGACAACTCTTCTTCAAGAAAAGACAAACAGCACTCTCTCTCTTTCCGGAACCCTCATCCAGCAATGTTGTTGTGAATGCTGGCCTTCTTATTAAATTTCCAAATGGTCCAACAGTCTTTGTATTATGGCAGAAATCGCTGCTCTGCCTGGAATTCTACTGCAGTGCTTCCAGACACAATTTTTTTTGCTTCAGTAAGAATAAAATACTTCAACTTTCAGCATACTGTACAGCTGGCTAGTTACACTGGGGACCAGAGAGATTTTGTGTTGTTGGCTTTGGCAGTTGTTACACCTAAATATTGCTCCATTATTTTTTATTGTGTTCTCTTACAGCAAATTGAATGTTTGAGCATTTAGAAACAAACAGAAAGTGTTTGCTATTCCCTCCCTTTTGGGTTCCTTTTCCTGGTCATCCACTTAGTGCCGTTTACATTTGAATAGGTTGCTAGCTGTGTGTCAAACCCCTTTGTTGTGGTCTCTTTATTGACAAGTCTTCAGGATCAAGGTTCACTGAGTATGGAGATGCAGAGGCTCTGTGGTGGGAAGCAGGACTTGCAGTGGCAGCTGTGCATTTGCTCATCTTGGATTATTTTCCTTGGCTCCCTTACTCAAGTGCCGCACTGGTAGCAGTGAGGAACAGGGTCTGGCCGTGGTAGTTTTCTTTCCTGTGTTGAGCTACTGCCATTTGTGTCTTTGACAGGATGCTGATTTGAAAAAAATAACGTGTAAAAGCGCATTAAATAACAAAGGGCTTAACCAACCCTACCATATTGTAATTTACATCTAGCTACACATTACTATTAAGTAGCAAATAATTAGCATGCATGTCAATAGTCTGAAGGGCCCAAGAACAGTTCTGTGGTTTCCACTGTGCCTGGAAATTACTTAGTTGAGTACTGGCGTGCATGGCATAATCAGCAGGTTTCAATATGGTGATTTATAAATTACACAACATGATTCAAAGCTCAGCTTCCCAAAAATAAGAGGAATGGATTGCTTGATGTACAGCAGGCAAGCTGTGTGACTGTAGATTCATTTATATAACTACAAACTGAAACTTACCCTGTCTGTTATTGCTGATAAAATTAATCATATAGTTTAATGTATTCTCCTGTAGCTGTGCACAGAATTCCCATTTGACAATCCATTTGGCAGCTGGTTTAAGTAGGCCCCGGCCTGCAATTAGCACCAAGCAACATTACTAGGCCTCAGTGCCACCTCTTGAGAATTGTTAGTAAATATTGCCAATTGGGTGCTTTATTTCCTGGTTTTTTCCTATTAAAAAGCAAGATCTGTAAAAGCAGATGGTATCTTTCATCAGGCTGACTGCAGAGACCAGCCATTAAGCTTTTGGACACAGGCTCTTCTCCAGGTCTCTGGAAAATGGCTCTGATAATGTCGATTGATGGTTTGTGTGCTCTCTCCTCCAAAAAGATTTGTGGCATTGCATTGGAGGGTCCAGTTCTTTTCTTGAAAAAGAGTGACCAGAGATTGCTTTTGAAGTTGGGGGAGGGGAAATAGGAATTAAAGTTGATATAAAATTTCCCTTTTGTTGCTTGTTCTCATGGGAGCCTTACTGGGATCTCCAGTGAACAAGGCTAGAAGCTATTTCATTTTTGTGCTTTAATTCCATATAAGCATGAACTTGCTTCTTTCAGAGGATGTTCACAGAAGGATGAGATGTCAAAGTCTGTCCTAAAACAGTTGTTAGACCCCTGACAAATGAAGCTGTCTGACACTTGACAGGCTCACTGAGTGTTGCCTAACACAGGAACCTGTTTTATGCAGGACCAGGGTTTGTTTTTTTCCTGTTTACAGAAAAGTTTCAAGTAAAATTTATGGTTCCATCTGGAGTTATTATAGTTGTCCAGCTTTGTTTTGAATGTGGATCTGAAGTAGAGCCTGTGTTCAAGTACATTTATAGCTTCCTTATGGTAATAGAGTGATACCACTTGTCTCTGCAGATCTTTTTATATATCGTGTTCATTAGCCCTTATCTCAGAGTATTACTTATTCCTTTCCAAAGATCAAAACAGGCTTCTGATAGTGAATTCCTTTATTTTTAAGAGAACTCAGAAAACAGTCCAAAGTTTTTGTCTGTGCTTTTGTGACAGAAATTCAGATGGCATTAGCATGTAGTGTGGAGTGCAAAGCATGGAGAACGTGCACGACCCCTCAATATGGTTGTTAAATCAGGTCGAGTTTGTGTTTGCCTAGTGCTTGGCTGATCTTGGCACTTGGCTGACAGCAAGCTGGCAGGGATTTAACCTGTGTTAGGCATGAGCAATGTTTGCTCATCTAAGGGCAGGAAAAAAGAGTGACAGGTTGTTTCAGCTCCTTCTGCTGCCCTGGTATGGCTGTCATGCTCATACCAACCAGCTCCTGTGGATTGTCTGTCATGCCTTCCCATGAAGGCAGAGTTTTATGCCTTCATTTTAAGAATTGCCATTTTAATTAGTCCCCTTAAAGGTTATTTTTTTTCCTCTTATCTCACAGCTCCATCTACTGTTGGTGCACTTGGTTGTGTTCAATCTCCCTCTTCATCTTCAGTTTTCTCTTGAATTGCCACACACAGCAAAGAGCTGTTTTCACCTTTTGTGCACTCTTTCTCTCCAGTACCTTCTTTGTCCTCCTTGGTCTCCCCTAGATTTCTCTGCTACTTCCCTCTTGCCCCTGATTCACTTCCAGTGCTGTGAGCACCACCATAACACTTCTCTGACTGATAATTTTATTAGTTACTCAGATGTCTTTGGGTCACAGCCTGAAGACTGCTGCATGAGGGAACTGCATGGCAGATGCTTAACATCTGCTGGAAAAAGCTTCTTATCTGTGCACACATCTAATTGTTTCCCCTAATTCTTACTGTGTTATGTTCCTGTTACTGTAACAAACTTGCCTTGATAAGTGCAATCTTAGTTCACCATTTTGAAATGATTTCACGGTTTTTAGCCCATCCCTTTGATGGTTTCATTGTCCCATTTGCTTCTTCCTCTTTTGGCTTCTTGTACATCAAACATCAGCTGCCCTTTTGTACTTCCAGGGCTCTTCACCTTGATTCCTAGTGGCTGTCACCCTTGCTCTGTTTCTCTCTCTGTAATAGGAAACATACTCTCACTTTTGATAAGTCCAGGACACAGCCCTTTGTTGTTCATTTTTTCCACTCTGAACTCAAGACCTTAATATTCTTTTTGCAGCCTCTTGCAGCAAAAGATGCCACCACAACATCTGATGAGCTGCCTCGATGTATTTCTTCTGTTTCTCATAGAAAGTCTCTTTTCTATAAACAAACCACTGGTTTAGGGCTCTTGTGCAAGAAGCATTACCTCACAGTTTCCAAGGTGCCTCATACCCCTCCAGCTTAGCTATCCAGAGTATCTCTGGCAGCATTTCCCATGGGCTGTTTGGGACACGGAATGACTTTGGCTCTGATATGTTACAATGCCAGACAGAGTAGCATTGTGGCCTATGACTGCAGCTCTGTGAAATACAGATGATACTACCAGGGCTAAACATTTTAGCTGCAATAGGGTGAAACCTGGCCACATAGGCCAGATGCTTACAAGCCTTAGGAGTGGATGTGCAGGAGGATCACTGTCCTCCTGTTTTGTCATGCTCATGCTCTGCTCTTGTGATACCAGTCCCCTGCTGTTGGAGCCTGTCTGTTACTCATTCTGAAGTGAAATCTTCCCAAGTTTATGTTACTTGTCTAAGGAAGACATGAAACACAATTAAAATCAGCTAGCATTTATTCTGGGGAGATATAAATGTGGCAGCTCTGCTCAGCTGCTCCTTTGTGATGATTTATTAATCATTCAGGATGCTTTATGCATGTTAAAAGCTGTCCTGGCATGGTTGCAGTGGGAAATGGCATGCTTCATCCAGAGCTTCCAATGCCTCATCCAGAGCTTCCCACACCACCAGCCATGATTGATCTCTTTCTGTGCAGGGATATATAGCAAAATGTTTCCCATGGAGGATTTAACAGTGGCGTAACCAAATCCTGTTCTGAAGTGTTTGTCTGGATACTGTACTTCTGTGGACTATGGGAGGGGTGTTTTTGCAATAGTGAGATCTAGCAGATAACACCAGGTTTTACACTGACCGCCTTGTTTTATTGCTTCACAGAAGGAAGAGCTTCCCAGCACATCACTCTAATTAGACCTCTGTTTATCCATCCAGCCCAGAACTCCTTTGTAAGTTGCTCACTCCTAAACTAGAAATCACAGTTGAGTATCGTGCAAATGTGGTGCTGATGGAGTCTGTCCCTCTCTCAGTCCATCAATTCAAACTTTTAGTCCACTATTGTATGACTCTCAATCAATTGTGTGTGTACATATATATATATATATAGGTATATGACTTGGCTTCACATATTTATCCTGTAATTAGTATGATGATTAGGAGTATCAAAATTACTCAACAAAAATTACTTCAGCATGTAATTTCTAGGTCTTATGTGTTTCACAGCAGTACTGGCTTATAATGTTTTAAAATGTCAACCCACCACCACCTTTCTGTGGAAATGTCAGACTGTGAACCTCATCAGGTGCCAATTTTATTCTTAAGAACAGAGGAAAACACTCACACGCTTTTTTGTACTGTGGTGTATTGTGGCTGGTACAGAGACATGAACAACTGGCTGATGTGGGAAGGAAGGTCAGGGAGCTGGTATTGTCACTGGAGTCTTTGTTATCTGATCCAGTAACTTAAGAAAGCCAAGACCCAAAAGAGACACCTGGAGGGGGCAGCTTGGGGAAAAATGGGGGGCAATTGTATCATGTGGGGCAGGGGTTGTTACACTGGGAAACTGGTGTCTGGCATGTTCTGCCATAGCTGACAGTAATGTTATTTCCACACTTAGAGCCTGTACAGTTTGTGAGAGAGCAGTCACAGGTCATGACGTGTAAATGACCAGCTTGTGAAGAGGAACTTTGTGAAGCAGCAGTAGAAACACACCTCTGTACAGCAGGGCTGCCTAGGCAGCTGCTGGGATTCCAGACACGCTCCCAAAGTGCAGCTTAACAAAGCCATAACATAGCTTTTGGGCTTTCCCAGCTCTTGTTTGGTTCATGTGAACCTCAGTAATTGTCATGACAAAAACAGGCCAACAAGAAGATCAGCCAAGAGTTCCATCCAGTTCTTGCCCTTGCTAAATGGGGGACTTCTCCATGATTGAATTTTTAACTCTGTTGCCACTGACGAGTGTCACGAGTGTCACTGGCACCCGATGAAACTGCTGAGTGCAAAGCCTGAAGACTAATAAGAAATATGGGAATCAGTGACCCACATTTAGAAGTACTTTTTTTTCATCCAGAAAATCCAATTTTTCAAGCCCAATGGAAATTAAGTGTTCCTCTAGACAATGCCTTGTGGTTTGGATGTCTTGCTCCTTAATGTGTACCTGTTGTGGGAACCCACTGCTATGATCTCTAATCTATTACATTCTCACAGAGAAATGAGGATGAGGTTCAGTGATAAACTGAGTAACAATGACTACAAGGAGCCAGTCTGCTTAAATGCTGTCATCTGCAGGACCAGTGTCACCAGGGGCTCTGGATTACCCAAGTGAATCTCATAGTGGGCAGTTGGGAATGTTTCAGTCTTTTTCTCTGCAAGCTGTTCTATGCAGAAAAGTCTACACATAGTGAGAGAGGAGAGAGTACTACCTTTTACAGGCATTGCCTAGAATTGCCTTTTTCAACCAAAATATAGGTTTAGATCCAGGCCAAACAACTTGTATTGTCTCATCTCCTAATCTCAGCTCCATATTCTCCATGGATATACCAGAGTATTGCTGTATCTTGGCTTTCCCCTTTGCCATTGCACGTGACTCAAGTGTCACTGTTAATGCCTAACCTGAATCTGTTTGTTACTAATAAAAAAACAGGCATTGGAACAGTTGAAAAATGTTACCATTTTCCTGGAAAATACAGCTGGTGCTGGGCAGAGCTTGCAAATGCAAATTTGAGAAATTGTGGGTGGATGTTGTATTCCCAAAGGGTGGCAGAGTTGACAATAGCATGGCAACCGACAAACAGCAACACAAGTCATTTTTGGCATCCATGTGGGGCCAAGCAGAATACATGCTGTTCAGAAATCAAGTGGATAATGAAGTATTTGGCTATGGCAGAACAATAATATCCAGGCTGTCCTGGAGTTCAAAAAGCATTTGTATTGTTCTAGAGCTGCAGTGGTGCTTTGGTGCATGTGGGTGCATATATGTGTGTGTGTGTGTGTCTCCTAAAAGAAAATGAGTCTCCAGTCATTTAAGCTTTAAAATGCCAAAAGTGATTAGGTTACCTTTGGACTTAGTTTTAAAGTGCTCTTTGAGAAATATAAATAAGTATTAATTTTAAACCAAACCAAGCTTCAGCACTGAAGTCCAGTGATCCTGTGACCCAGGAAGGCTCATATTCATCAACTGCATTTGCTTTCTGTAATTAAACCTTATGATGTCCCTGCTGGCTTTGAATATTTTATGTGTGGCTTGGAAGCTTGTTTGAACCTCTCTTGTAGTCAAATAGGTTTCTCATAGCAATCCTGAAAGTAAAAACCTGCACATGAGGTCCTTGAAATAACAGGTATTAGAGAGCTTTTTTTAATTTTAATTAAGTACATAAGATTGCACAGTGGATGAGATCTGTTTAGCACAGCAGCTTGCTGGAAGCACTGAGAATGAGAGCTTATATTCAATAAGCAATTATTTAAAAATATAGAGTTCGTTTAAAACATTTCAACTGTTGTGTCTGGTGTTCCTTGTATAATAAAATGACACAGTGCCTTTACAGCAATTAATGAAATCCTGGTTTCAGTACATCCTGATGCTCCACTGTGAGCTGCAGTGTCAGGGTGTTGGTACAGCCAGAGCTTTTGCCTCACAAAGATACATATGTCACCTTTTTAGATGTTGCCTCTTTTGGTCCTCAACCTGTTTCATAAATGCCTGGAAGTTCAGTTGTCTTTTGTGAATTTTTTTTCTTTCCTTTGTCTCCCTGCTGCTTCTGTTTGTTAGTGTTAATTGCTGTAAGACCAGAATGAGACGTCTTACTGTGGAGAGGACTGGTAACAAAAGCAACCAGGTCGTCTTGTGTGTTACAAAAACTTGAGTCCTCCCTCTGTGAAATTTAACATCAGTTGCTACAAAAAAAAAAAAATTACTTGCCCTTTCATTCTGTGCTTCAAGTTTGTCCTACCTTGATGTTCTCTGCTACAGGCAGTGTTTTGTATTCTGTTTGCTGAGCTGGTGAAGTCTGACTGTTTCATAAAAGCCTCTTTGGGAGAAAGAACCAAGCAATTTCTCCTTCATGCTAGCAGCAGTGTTATTAAGGCTTCGTAACTTCTTGCTCTCAGAGGTAGGAGCCAGAGAAAAAGGAAGGTGGGCCAGACTTTGAGAATTAGAGGGGAAAAAAACCCCACAAGCAGCAATTTATTGCTCTAGCTCTAATCTAATTTACTGAGTCATTCTTCTGGTTGAAAGGTTTTGTATTCTCATGTTGCACTGTGATTCCACAGTTTTGAGGCCATCATAAAAATGAAGGGAGGCCTGGAAGAAAATATCCAGAGACAGGCGTGGGCAGCAATCCTGCTGCTGTCTCTCCTTGGGCACCCATGGCTTCCAAGGGTGGAGTGTTAGTCAGAGTAAGCAGATTAGATTATGTATCTGTTAGCTTGGTTTCATGTTGTTCAGAGCTTGTTCATATGAATTTAGTAAGTTGATTATGCAGGGAAAACTCATCAAGAAAACCATTTAACACACAAAAGTACTGCTTATTTTTTCTGAGAAGGAAACTGCAGAAGAATATTCTGAGAAAAGTGGAGTTCCATGCTTGATCTGGCCAGGTACACTCCCCTGGCTATCACCTCATGGCCACCATTGGTGGTAGAATCCCTGACTGGGCCTTGTATGATCACTGTGTTATTGGATGGATGCTCCTTTAAGAGTTAAACCCAATGTTTGTTGCTTCTCTTCTCTTTGAGGCAAAAATCCAAACTGCAGAGGTGATATTACATTGTCAGCAAGTAAGTGCAAGGCACAGCATCCACCAAACTACAAGGAACTCCCAGTGGGAGCAAAAAACGTGGCTGTCTAGCATTTGTTTTCCTCTCTTGTGTTAGACAAGCTCTGTTTGCTGGCATCCTGTTGACTCTATCCCTGTAATCAGTGGTGAGCACAAAGACTGGGGAGTGTATTTGGCTCCCACACAGTGAGAAAAAGGTGAGAGCCTGCTGTGCCACATGCTTGTAAAGCTGGCATCATCCAGGCTTCAGGTTTTGGTGGATTCACTCCTCTTTCCCCAGAACTTCAGTAATAAGGATGTCACCGTGCAGCTGCCTTATTACTCCTGCTTGTTACTTGGAGAAGGGTCAAAATCCGAGAGCGTGTGGCTTTGAACACATCAGCTACTGGCTGAGGGTCCCAGTCCAGCATCTCATTCATCAGATGTGTACCCCCTATCCTCCTTTCCCTCATAAAAGACTAAGGTATTCAAAGGGCCTGACACTTGGGAAGCATGCAGAGGGGTGGTTGATGATTAACTGAGGCTTGTCCTCAGACCAGTGCTAGCACAGTCTGTGTCCTGCCTTGCAAAGACAGAGAGCGCGGGATCGTGTTTTCTCAGTTCTGTCTCCTGTGACACACGACAAAGCTGCTGTTCAGGGTTATATTTATATCTCCTTATGAATTGATGTGACATTGTGGGTCTCTAGTGTTTCACTTAGCAGCTTACTCATTAACAAATGAACTCCTAAATTCAACAGAGATGGTATCAATAAGTCAGCCAGTTCTGCCTAGTGCACATCTAAATGCTGCTGAGATAAAACAAGCAGTGAAACAAAAAAAATCCAGACTCAACAGTGAACCTGGATGTTCTCAGACACCAGCAGTGTTACTCCAGCAGGTGAAATGCCGTGCTAAGGCATTTCTGTTGTACCATATGACCACAGTAGCTAAAAAAAAGCCATACTGAGAGCCCCCAGGACTTGATTGGGTTTGAAAGTGGACAAATACACAATAAAAGAAGCTTTCTGCCTAGAATAGAAACAAACTGTGATCAGGGGATGACTTGAAAGAGTTAAAGTTGGGAAGATCAGAGCTGAGGAATTAAGAGTTTGTTGTTTTTTGTTTTTGTTT
Organism: Corapipo altera; assembly: GCF_003945725.1. Taxonomy (NCBI): domain Eukaryota; kingdom Metazoa; phylum Chordata; class Aves; order Passeriformes; family Pipridae; genus Corapipo; species Corapipo altera. The sequence continues at coordinate 4,752,813 of NW_020884911.1, forward strand.
TTTTTTTTTAAATGTCTTAAGTACTTGCAGCTGTAAGTGGAGGTAACTCCTTGTAAGACTGTTGAAAATGAATCAGTATAAATGTCTATGTATTATTTTATTTTTCCCCCCTTATTTTCTTTTGCTTCTCTTTGTTTTATTGCTCACATCTCAGAAAAATTTATGCCACAATTTATTAATTATCCCCAGAAATTCGTAACAATGACTGAATTACATTCAAGAAAGCAAGTTTTCGTGCAGCGAGACACTTGCGGCTATGCAAGTCTCAAATCTCCTTTTTCCAGATTACTTCCTTGATTTTGGTCTGTGAGAAGTCTAATTGTTTATTTAGCTGTGTAACACATGCATTTGTATACACCCAGGCAGTGTGTTTTCCTTGTAGAACCAATTTGTGTACGTGGCTTCTTGCCAAGGGAACAGCTTTTGTGACATTTAGGATATCTCTGTATCTCTATCAGTTTAACTCAGCACAAAACTCACTTCCAGAGGACCTGTTTGCTGGGTAGAATATCCCTGAGTAACTGCCTTGACCCTATGCTGGGGACATCAATCACAGAGAGTGGCTGCATTGGTGTGGAGAAGGAGAAAGAAAAACCCAACATGACCCATCTGGTTGCACTCCACTTAAAATAGACATTCCCATAATGACCCCCAAAAGTAAATTTTAAAAAAAATACCTTTAGAAAAATCTCTTTGCTTTGCCCTGCTCCCTTCTTGTAAGGGGATAATGCTGTGCAGAGATACAGAGGAATTTTAGGAGCCTGGTCTCCTAGCTTTAATCATCTTCTAAAATTCCATACAGACCCATCTTTTGGGTTTATTTTTTCAAGTCTACATCTTATTCTAGAAGTAGGTAATCTTTGAATCTCTGTATCTTAGCCTCAACTGGAAAAATAGTTCACTTTGTGTATGTTCTGATTGTTAGGAATGAAAGCTCTATTTCAGAGCTGCTGCAGGAATTGTAACTCTTCAGCTGTGCTCACTGGTAAAAATGTACAGCCAGAAAAATGAGATATAAGATCTTTTGCTGGACTACTTTAGAGTTGATCTGGGATGACAGAACCTATTTCAGGCCAACAGTTATTCTAAGGTTTCCATGGAGATTAATGATGTCAGAGGAGCAACATCTGAGTGCAGTTTGCTAGAAAACAAGGCTATAACGTTATAGTGGAGAAGTGAAGTCTTTGCATTTTTGTAAACTCACAGAATAGTGAAGGATGTTTTCTCAGTGGATTGCAGTTTGATTTGTGCTGAGTACGAGCTGAAGTAATGCTTTTTGCAGTGTGGTGCTTTACCTGCAGTTCACCTCAGTGCTGTAAGTGATGATTTCAGTACCATCTCATGTACCTTCTGTTTTTAGCTTCTGTTGCTGTTCTCCTCACCTGCATATTTTATGCATTCTCGGATAACTTTATTAAACTCTCTGGCATTTTTTACCTGCACTGAATTGCCCTGTCTTAAGGGTGATGCCCAGGTTTTCCTGTGAGCATATTTGCAATGCATGAGCATCAAAATTAGAGTAAGTTACAGCTCTGCTGAGTTTTCTGAACTGGAGGAGCTGCCACGAAGGACAGTAGGCAGAAGCCAGGGGAGAAGTGGCAAAGTGGGAAAATACGAAAGGTTAACAGAGGCATAATTTAAAGCTAAAATTTGACCCTTGGGAATTTGAAAACTGTTACCATTACTTGAAGTTTTATAAAGATTAAAATACCACTCCACTGTGGAGAGATTACTGACCGAGGAAGTGAATGTGTTGGAGTCAGTAGTGAAGGCTTTGCATTTTTGCATGAGGCTTTTGGAATGGGAGGGACTGAGAGACCTGAAGGTACCTTGATACCACTGAAATTCTGTAGCTTTTTAGTGATTCCTGAATGAGAAGCAGTCTCTGCAAGCAGTGCTGGTTCCCTCTTATTACCTAGGGTTTGTTTCAGTTCCATAACTGCAGTTTTGCTATTCATTATTTGAGGGATCCTTTTAAAGCTGTTTGCCAAAACATAAGTCAAGAAGAAGTAGTTAAATTTGGCCAGTTTTTCAGAACTGAGCAGAAAAGGGGGGGGGAAAAGCTTGTTCAAAATAAGAAAAATGGAGGGGAGGAAAAGTATGAAGATTTTATACTTATGTTGAATTCAGTTTTATTACTAAATCACTTGTTGCCTCTACAGAAGCAACTTCCTGTAAAAAAGGTGCCCATGAATATGTGCACATGTATTGAAGAACAGTCAGATTAACAGTAATGATGGTAAACAATGCCAAGGCTCTGCTTTCCCTGTTTTTGTCAGAAGATTATTAAGCAGAAAACAGTCTTTTCTGGAGCATCCCCTGTGCTTCAGTCAGCACACTTGGCTCTTGTTTCTTAACTATAATTGCAACAGAAACATCTTTTGTGCAAGGGGAAGCACCAGGCTGTGTAAACTTGCTTTTATGACTTGCACAAGTTATCAGAATGTACTCGTATTTTAGAGAACTTATTTTTTTTTTTAGAAAGCAAAGAACCTCTGAGCTCAAATCCTTTTATGTCTGAGTTCAGCAGAAAAGGACTTATTTTTTTCCCCGAGGCAAGTTTCTGAATTCCTGAAATGCAAGGCTTTCGCAGCGAGAGAATGGCCCTGCTCTCACACAAACCGACTGACAGTTCCTCCACGAAATCAGGACAAGTTAATACATTCCACATGTTCTCTGCCCCAGTTTTTTCAAATCGATTATTTTGAAAAGCTAAGTGAGGCTATCTTTATTTTTGCAGGAAATGCTTGGTGCCATTAGGCAGCGATGCTGTCGAAAAGAACAAAGCTGGAACAGCTTTTGGTAATGTCCTCAGAGAAATGGCCAATTGCTGTACAAGTGATACAAACAGGACTGTTTGTTCTCACTGGGTGCTGAGCACTTGAAAATTCACACACTTCATCAGGAGCCTGAAAAGGAGTGAAATTCTTTTGATGGCTGGAATATTGAGCCATTTTGAAGAGCTGTATCTGTGATACAAATGTATGACTGTTCCACAGTAATGCAGATTACAAAGGCTTGACGATTACCTGGAGGGTGGCAGCTTCTGTGTGTTACTTGATTCCAAAAAAGGGGAACATTTGTTATGGGATTATGTCCTATGAAGCAGTACAGTCTTTTTGCAGGTCTGGGCATAGCAGGTTGACAAAGTTTCATACTTGGATAGCAGGAGTTAGTGTGGGAAGTAAAGCCTGGGTGAAACAGTGACAGGCTGGGATCTTGTTCTTGCCATTTCCTGTGAGAGACCAAGGTTTATTGAAATGTTCTGTAATCCACAGCAGCAGTGAAGCCCCTTTGTGTTTGCTAAATGGACAGAGGAAGTTCAGAGTAGAGGAAACTTAAGGAGAAATAATATTCTTCCATATGTTTTTAAGCACATTCCTTCAGGAGAATAATTTTTTCACATCTACTGAGTCATGCAGATGGTTGCATAATTGATTGATGTTTTATATGCAAGTATCCTCCCATCCATCTATATTTTCCCTTCAAACAATGCCTTTTGACTCAGTTCCCTTACTGTCTTACCATGTTTGGCAATGTTTTGGTATGCTGAGTTTACTTAACCAAATACAAAGTTTACTTAACCAAATATAAAGTAACAGCCTGAAAAATACAGAGATAGGAATCACTAAGCTTGCAGCAGAGCATAGCAACTCCTTTAATATTGCTGTAAAACGGAACAGTCAGATATCTGTTTCCACCTCCTTATGTTGTCATGACCTCTTTTCTTTGCCCATCGTGCCTGTGGCTTTGGCAACGAAAAAACCTTTTGTAGGTACAGACTTTTACTGGTGGACTGTTCAATAGTGGGAGGAACTCTATGCCTAGGTCATATTGAGCAAATTTTTGTCTCTCAAAATTGATTTCCCTTTCCTCTAAAACTGGTGTTGGAAAGGCAGATGCCTAAAGCACAAAGTAAAAAGGACCATCAGACCATCTGCCACTAAGCTGTAGCTGTGTCAGACCCTGGTTTGCAGGAATAAGGAGGGGCTCTACTTGTGCAGGAATGAAAGCTGGGGGTTCTCATGTTGGATGCCTCCCATGGCCAATCTGTGGTATGAGGCTCATCATTTCAGTTTTTCACTTCAGAGGCATAAATATGCCCCCTCGATTCCGGCTTTTATACATGGAAGGGGATGTTTGGAAGTGCACACTCTGCAAATAGCTGCACGGCTGACTCCTTGTTTACCCTCAGCATGAATGTCTGCAAGCTGAGCTTTGCAGGTGCAGCCAACACACAAACATATTTCCCACGCTCTTCAGCCATCCCATCACTTTCTAACAGGGCCCTTGAAGTTGATATCTGATGGTCTGAGGGATTTTTTTTTTTAATCAGCTTTGTTTGCCACCATAACACTGTTTGTTTGCTGCAGGAGTTTTCACTTTTAGGATCGAGTAATTCACTTATCCAAGATTTTTGTATTGCCTATGGCATGAAGAATAGTAAAGACCAAAAAGTTGCCAGTTCTTTACATGCTTTTAAGAAAGGACTGTCTTTAAGTAAATGTTGTTTGATTTGTGTTTTGATGTAGCAGCATAATGTGTCTTTATGTTCTTCAGTTTATAAAAATGACTGTTTTGCTTCTGCATGGGAAGTTAGTAAAAAAGTTACCTATTACAATTTTTTCCATATTAAGACCTTTGAAGGTGCTCTAAATTATGCAGACAGAAAGGTCTCTGGCTCTTACAGTTTGTACTTATAAGGTGGTCAAAATGTTATTAAGTCAGTGATGTTCAATCTGCATAGAAAATCATCCAAGTTTGATTAATAAAAGACTGTTTCTTGTATGCTCAGAGTTTTACACACAAACTCTCCAAAGATTTTGAATTAGTGAGCATGTTACAGCTTCTCCCTCCCTTCCTTTATCATCGTAGTGCCAATATTGAGATAGGAAAACGTTAACCCTATTTCTGCTGTAGAATTGCAGTGTAAGCAGGACTGCCTGGGGCAGCACAGGACCTACAAATGGGAGACTGAACCAGGGTTTGAGCTGAATCTTGGTAGGCATTGCCTGGGAGAGGAACCTCCTGCCAGATAAGCAAGTTGTAAATGGCTCACAAACAGTCAAAGACAAACAAGGGTGCCACAAATTGGAATAAATTTTGGAGTCAGAATTTGAAGGACACAAGCAACTTGTATTTGGAGAGAGGAGGCAAGGGGTGAGGAAAGTGTGATGATGGTCCAGTCCTAAAAACATGGCTCTGTGTCCAAAGCTTGTCTGTTTTCTTTTTAGCTGTTCTCATTTACTTACTGGGCAGTTAACATCTGTAAATGTACCTCACCTCAAGTGCTGTTCCAGTTTGATCAGCTGAACTTCACTCAGAAAATGTGGCACCTTCAAAACTGCTAGAAATACATGGCTTGTATATGCAATGGATGGGTTTTTATTTATTTAAAATCCATGTGTAGACATCTCTTTTTTGAAGTCTATGGGAAAACAGTGAAGAAAACAACAGGGCCATGTGAGGGAATTCCATATTTGCTTTTGGCATTTAATTTCCATGAAGAGGAGGATCCTGTTGACGCAGAACATTTCTTCCTTTTTTTTTTTTTTCCAATTTGAAATGTTATGAAAGCATTAAAAGTTAGTTCCTTGTTGTCAAGACTCCAAAATAGATGTTTGGGTAGTAGATTAGATGTAACGTTTGTGTAACTTCGAAAACAGCTTTGGGGCTGGTGTTTCATTAGCATGCTATGAAGCTGTGTCATCAGAAAGAGTATTATTTCTCAAATCATGTTGCATATACAAAATTAATCAACCCACAGTGGTTGAGGAGCCATGTGCAGATCATTAGTAATATAAAACCAGAGGAATGTGCAGTTATAACTTGTTCTTCTCTGTGTAAAATATGGTTCATTGTACCTGAGGTCTCATTCTTGGCTTACCATGCTTTTACCATTGCAAACCTCGGAAGGAGATGGCCTAAAACTGGAGAACTGGAGTTTGGGAAGATAAAACATCAATACAGGTTATTTAAAAACGAAACCCCTCACCTGCACTGTCTGAAAATCTGGAGAGATAATGTTTACCACTTGTAGGAAATGACTTTACAATACTCCTTCTCAAAGAAAATTGACTGAAGAAATGCTTTGGTTTCAACTTCATACATTCTTTTAAAAAGAAATTATTAATGCAACAAATAAGTTGAGGCCCAGGCACAGCTCTTCCTACACAGTGGTGATCACTGCCTGCAGGGTGCTGTTTCCTGTAGGAATGTAAATTGTCCCTGTGAATGAGGTTGCCACGAACAAGCAGTACTTGGTACCTGATAATTCTGAATTGTTGGGCTTGGGGTTGGTGTTCCTTAATAGATAATTAGAGAAGCCTGTGGTATTTCCAAGGGCTATCCCAGCATCCATAAAGCCTGTGTGCTGCTCTGTTGCACATAAAGCAGCTCTCCTTAGTTCAGCTTCGCCTGCCCTGGTACTTCTGCTGGTCACAGTCGCAAAGAGAGTTGGATAAACCCAAGATTAATGCCTATTTTCCTACAGGGAAGTTGAAATGAGGGCTTGATTCATTGCTTCTCCTGATCCAGCTTTTGCAGTCCGCTTAAATGGGAGAGTGATTAGACTCTTTGTGAGGAAATTACATATTTAACTGTAAAATTGCAGATGTAGCTATTTTCAGAAATCTAGCTGCCCATCCATGTGCAGCTAAAAATGGCTTGTCTTGCCTCAGACAGAGGGATGACATGACATGCAGGATAACTGGCCAGTCAGGCCAGGCTGTCTTGCCCCTTCAAGATTATACTGCTGGAATTCTTTTAAATACCGTTCTGCCCAGAGTTCATGTAAATTAGCTAATTACCAACCTCTGCTCAGGCTTCCATGAGTGCTGAATAGTGCAACAGAATGATTTAATTTCCCGAACATATTCTCTTGGCGCTTTTGCATGCGGAATATGTTGCTCTAAAGCATCCCTTGATACTGGATCCTTGGCAGTGCTCCAGGAGGAGTTCAAGTTAAAAACCATTCAGCGTAATTCAAGGGTTGGTAAACCTAGATTTGCCACCTTCCCTGCTTCATATAATTTTACTGTCTGTAATGTGGGCTTCCCTCTTCTCTTGCAGGAGATGATCTTGCATAAGTGTTTAAACTGTGAATCAGGGATTACAGCTGGCACTGGCTGTGCATATGATATTCTCTGGGGTTGAGTAATTAAACTGAGGTGAAGTGATCATATGAATCTTAATATTTGCAAATTCATTACACTTGAAAAAGGACTGCAGAGTTCTCAGTTACATTAGTCAATGAGTGTGATTGTCTTGCACTGTAATTTTCAGCTTTGCCTTGTGCTTACTCCGAAATGCTTGCTGCTGTCAGGGACAGGAGTGGTGCACTTTAATTTCCCATTGAAATTGTTGGGACAGGGTTTGTATGTTGGGTACAGGAACATTTTGACTGGCTGAGTGTAAATTATTTAAATCACAAAAAGTTTTGGGATGTGGCCAGGCTGAAGCTAACAGGAAGAGGAATTTCATCGAGGTTCTGTTTCTCCTCAGTAGCTGGGTCCAAATCCTGGAAACACTCTCAGTATGTGTTAACTCATTAATTTTACTGCAACTATCAAATAAACCTAAATATAGGCATAAGCACTGGCAAGTATTAGCCAGCTAATTCTATTAATTGAAATGCTGATGTCATTGAAGATTCCTTTACCAGTAGCTGCATTCCTTAGCTGTCTAGATACCATTATAAAAAAACAAAACATGTTTTAATCCTCAGACAAGAGGAGTAGTGTCTATATATTATTTATATAAGCCTTGGCAATCAAGAGGAAGTTGTAGATCAAGTAATTATGTGTTGTTGATTGCCTGTCTCTCATCTTACTACAGTGTTTCAATGACCAGAGATGTCACAATTTCAAATTGAGAAAATTGATTTTATTTTCATTCTCTTTAGTAGTTAAACAGTAGTGTTTTCTCCTTATAAAATAGTAGACACAGAACACAAGTATGCACTGGAAGTTCTGAAGATCAGTGTGTTGTATGTGTTTCTTTGCTTAGTAGAGATTCCTTTTGTGGCTTTCAAAAATCATGGATTAAGACCCTATTTTAATTCATTCAACAGCATCAATCTCATAAATACCTGTATAAACAGAATATCCTGCTCCCCAAGACACAGAGTATTTGCTAAGTGAAACTACCTTAGTAAATGTAGTTAATCCTTTGTAAGTATTTGTAATCATAGTATTGATGTTGTAGTCTCACACAAGTGCTATAATTTGTTTCAGTGACCCAAACATAGTAATGAGGATTGTGTGGAAAAGTGCTTTGGTCCCTGGTTTGTTTTCTATTTTAAACAGTTAAAAGCATCAACCTGGCACCAAACTAAAAGTCAGTGTATTATGCAGCCCTTAAAGATTCGTGTCCTTTTTTGGGCATCTTTATTTTTATAATAATTAATTTCAAATTAGACTAAATTTTTAAAGAGGAGAATTGTTTCAAAATTGTGTAAACTGGAAACTATGTAGCAAAAACATCTACCACGTTTCTTTCAAATTTGTAATGGCCTATTCTTTAAGCAAAATATTCCCAGCCAAGTGGCATAAACTGGGATGTTGGCTTTTCAGGAGCACTTCTGTCTTCTGGCCCAGCATGGGCTGATATCTTTGCTGTCACAGCCTGCATGTTCTGTCATTTCTGGCAGAGTCTGCACATCTGAATTCCTGATTATAGGTCATACTAGAAATCAGTATTTTTAACTACTGCTTATATTTCAAAGGGAAAAAAAAAATCATTTGAAGTACTGAACTCACTAAAACTCTTAAATTAATACCTACTGCTGAGTTTTCCAAGAGCCTGAAGGGAACGTAGCTTCTCTAGGTGTCTTCAAGAAATACAGGGCTTAATGTAAATCCAGTACTAAAGGTAATGGTCTTGCCTGTTTTGGTTTTGCTTTTTTTGGTGTTGTTTTGGGTTGGGTTTTTTATTGTAGTTGTCCCCATGGTTGGGCACGGTACCTCAGAGGAAGTGTGACGAACAGAGATGGTGTGATTGGAGCAGGAGAAAAGAGGAAAGATTGAATGAACTGGGATTGTTGAGCCAAGCAACAACAAAGTCTTCACGCCCACGCTGCCAGTGGGATTTTTGGTTGCATCCAGCCATCAATCAGAAAACCCGATGGCAGCTTATACGTGTTCAGTGCTGCTTTTTGTCTTTTGACTTTGACAGTACCTGTGTGTGTTCTCCAGGGTTCCTAAGGGACAACCCCTCTGGAGCAGCAGGAGGCATTCACCACGTGCTCTCTTTTCAGCCTCTTATCCATGCACGGTGTGACTCGTGAAGGGCAGCACCAAGAGCAGTGTGGCTATTCAGGAATGCCTTTTACTGGAAACTGAGAAACTTCATTGCCTCGAGAGTTTGTTTCAAATCTGCCATTCAAAACCATGTGTAATTCAAAACAAAAATTCCCAGCTGTGCTAAAAGTGAGGCAACCTTTAGCTATTACATATTATCTTGAAAGTACTGTACCCCCTTGTTTTGCTCTCTATTTAAGGTTTCCCTTGCCTAAGCTTTGTCTCATACTGTTCATTTCCTCAGCGGCCATTGGATGCAAAACTCCCTGATCCATTGAATATCAGCCCTACACTTATTTTACTGATGCCCATTGCTGCTACTTGTCACAAATGTAGTGCCTGGGAGAGTAGAGTTCTGCTCTAAAATCAATGTTCTCAATATTATCCTCTCTGAGACACCCTGTTTGTTGCTGTTCAGCAGACATTATCCAGTATCCAGTCTTGGTACCTCCCTCTGTGCTGTGAGGTACTTTCAGGTTCCCAGCCTCGTCCAGATCTCTCTTGTACTTTGGGTGAGAACCGGTGGGATCTTCAGGCCTCTCCTGTAGATCCATGAACAAATCTCCCATGGAATGTTCTTCTCTTCCATCAGCCTTCTGGAGCTCTTGCAGTCAGACTTGGTGAACTGCACCAGACAGGTAAAAACACCTGTGCTTCCGTGAGCAGCAGTATGGAAGTGTATTCCCAGCATGGTTGCCTGCCTGCTTGTCAGCCAGCAAAAGTCTGGACTATGGCTGGGGCTCCAAAGGATAGTTCATTTTTTGGATGCTGAGCTTTGGTGAAATGCCAGCACTCTACAACAAAAGCAAGGATATGAAAATTCATGTCTGAATCCAGTATCTTAACCTTAAAAACATTATGAGGCATTGTCTGCTGTGTTCCTCTGCTTTCTACAGGATGCTTCCAAGTTTCCACATATTTTATTACTTATTTTTGTAAGTTGCAACATTAATTTTTCCATAAAGTGACAACCAGGCTATGAGGTAGCTGAAGCTGCCTGTCCTAAACACTGTGTGGAGTGAACATGTTGTCAGCTGTCTCTCTCATTAATCATCTTTTACATTAGATCATTATATCAGTTGAATAATGTTTAGACAGATGACAATCTCCAAAAATGATCATTGGAAAACTGATTGTTGCTTGACCATGACTTTTAAATACTTAAAGAGGTTTCTGCAAAGAGAAGAAGGAAAATCCATGTACTGTGGTGTTTAGGGTAAGAAATACAGAAATATTGGAAGTGAGGATTATTTAAAGTTGGAGAATCTTTGCCAGGGTGCAGGGTAGTGAAGCACTGGAATAGATTGTCTGCAGAGCTTGTTGCCTTTGGAGCAGTGAAGGTGTTTATGTGAAAATTAGTCATGTCTATCACAATGGAATGGGTTTGGCCCTTCCAGGACCTGGAGTAAAAGACTTTTCTGAGACTCCTCCTGTTCAAGGATTTAATGTTGGGTTTGGGCTTTTGGTTGTTGTTTTGAATTTAGGGTTTTTTTCTGGTTTGTTTGTTTGTTTTTGTTTGTTTGTTTGTTTTTAATCTGCAAAGAGGCACGGACCTTTCACAAACATCTTTTATGAAGCAAATGTCATGATTTAATTTAACCAAAAATGTTGAAGTTATTGTACATTAACATTCAGAGATCTGCAAAACTGCCTGACATTAGATATTTACTGACTTAATTTGATTTACTGTTTCAATCACTTATTAAAACTAACATCTGTGTTCCTTTGCTCAGGACTATCCTTTAGAAACTACTAAATTTTGCACAAAAATTTAAATATCTTTAACAGAATAATGAGGTGTCTCAAGGCAGTCTCTGTGCATTGAAAAATGCAAGTTTTATATGTATATTATCTTCTTGTATATATATATATGTATAACTGTGGGTGTCTATATATATATATGTATATCAAAACTGAAAACATGCTGTTAAGACACGGGTTATTTTTGAGTGTGGTTGGCAAAACATCAGAAGACAAATCTTCCTGATTACTTTGGATCTTTTAGTCACTAAATGTTGAATTTAGAATGGCTTGCTCCTTTTATAGAGAGAAATAATTTGAAGTAAAACCACCCAAAAGGCAAGATCTTATCTAGCAGCAGAAGCTGTACTTGCTAATGTTTCCAAGCATGTAGAGGACAGCAAGAGTTCATGCTGAAAAAAATCAGATTAAAATGAAGCCTGTATTTATTCTTATGTGGGGTTCACCACTGGTCACATCTTTTGCAGCTGACAGTCATTGATGTCCCACTTGATGACATCTTGATATTGAGTTTAATCTGTCCTTTTAAGTCTGCCCAATCCATTTGTATTGTTTCCTTATGTTAAGAGGTCACAGCAAATAGGAATAAGAGTTTTTCTGCCTTTCATATGACTGAAGCCATATTTTTCAAGAAATGACCATTCTGGTAAAGCACTCACAGTAAGAGTATCTAATAAAGGTGATTTAATAGAGGGAATTACAAAGCTAAGCAAAGTTTAAGTCTCACTATAAATTACAGATTCCTCTGTAGTATTTATATGGTGAATATTTGGGATGTATCTCAGGAGAAGGGTTTTGGATCCAAGCATATTGAAAGCTTAGGATAAAAATGAAAAACCCTCAAACTGATGTGAAAATACTGCAGATCCTACATGATGACATGAAGAATTTTACTTTGGCTCAGCTATTAGCAATGAATATAACTTTTGCCAGCCATGATTGAGGAGTACCAAAATGAAGTAGAAGCAGGGTGCTTATCTCATCATTAGCTTGTGTGGTAGTGGAGCTCTGTTGGATATTTCTGCGGGGACAGTTCTGAAAACAGATTGGGATAAATCCTGGGATGACAAGAACCAATAATATATGCTTCATACTTGGAATGAGCTTCCAGGAATCCCTGGAATAGTTTGGTAGGTACTGTGGTGGCTGGGTCTCTGTGACTCTCAGAAAACTGATCTTATAAATGAGTCAAAAATCACAAGAAAATTCTTAGTGAGCATTTGTGATGTTCATAGGAGTGGACTGGGAGACTCAGGTAGAATTTTGCCCTCAGGAAGAAGATGGCAATGCTCTGGATACCTTCTGCAGAACCAGACTTTGAGTGACTGAGCCAGGCTTTGATGTGGTTTTGACCTCATGGTCCTTGGACCAGGTTTGCAAGTGTATTTAAACCTGTACCAAGAAATGATTCACTGACGTTCACAGGAGGGTGTGAGTTAACTGAGTCTCAGAGGTGGTTCTGGCCAATTCACTAAACTTTTATTGTTATATCCCCCTGCTCCTGTGGGAGTGTAGTCCATGGTTTTTAAACCTGGAGATGGAGTAGCTGTGTCCATCTAAACGAGCAAACTTCTCCCAGCTGGCCAGTTGGGTACATTTAGGTTGTTAACTGAAAGCACAAATGTAGTCGTTGTGCAATGTCAAATTAGGTCTTATGGTGAAAATAGACCTTTGATATATAAAATTAATACCATTGCACATCTGGAGGGTGAGAAATGAAATTATTCTCTTAGGTCATCTCTGTTTTCTGTCATTCATAGCCTTTTTCTTGTCTGTGAGAGGGGTCTGTTTTTCTGGGGAGCTTTCCAACCACCTGATGAACAATGCTGTGTACAATCAAGTTTATTACCATACTAGAATTTGATTTTCAAAGCCTGAAGAGATGTAAAGAGGAATTTTCCCCTTCTACCTCTTCATATTCCTTTGGATCTCTTCAGTGTTTTTTTTCAATAAGACCTAAGCACAGATTTTGTCACTATGTATTGCTATGAAGCAGAAGAATATTGTGTTTGTTACACAAGAGTAGGAAATGAAACAAGTTAGCTTTAATTTTTCTCCCTGCTTTTTGAGGGGAATTATTAAATATGACACTATGTATCTGAAAAGTACACATTGGGTGTATATAAGAAGAATTCATCACCAGGAAGAAAAAGCAAAGTGAAATGAAGATATTTTACATAAGATCACCTTGCTAATCTTTCAAAAAAACCCCAGTGTTATTTCTCAGCACCTCTTTCACTAAATTACATTGTCCAGTCCTGAAACATTTTTCTTCTTTAAGATACAAAGAAACAAGATTCTGTGATGTTAAAATGGGATGAATGTGCCATGTATCAAAGATTGTGTTCATGTAATTAATTATATTTAAGCAAATTTATTCTGACATTGTCCACAAAGCACAGAAAACTTCCTTAAGTACTTTCAGTTCATTCCACCTGAATTCCTCACTGTTCTTGTTTTCTGCTTATTATAGCTGGTTAATATTGGTATTAGCAATATCTGTACCTGTTGCCTTTTCTTTATTATTGGTTATGTGCAAGGAAATAGCCCCCATGGTCGTGCTTAGCAGAAATTGAATCTCTAGGTTCTGTGTGTTTTGAGGTAACATTCTATTTTATTCATCCTCCATGAAACAGACAATGCAATTTAGTAACTTACTAGTAAGGCATAAATTCTAATTCATCACTTGAGACAGGAAGGGTGCCTCCAAGTCCATTATACTGATGAGAAACATCTCTCAGTGCCAGAGCTTCCAACTCTTCATGCAGCCTGGGCTCTGTGAAACAGTGCACACTAAGTGGTCAAGGAGTATTCAAAAGGAAGTCACTAAAAATTGTGTGTTTGAGTTCATTTATCTGTTTCTGATCTTAACAATATTTCAGAGGCAATGAAGTCACATTTCTACGTTTTATTTGTTAATCGTGTCATAGTTTCAAGCTACACCAGGTGAGGTTCAGGTTGGACATGAAGAGAAATTTCTTCACAGAAGGGGTGATTAAACATTGGAATGGATTGTTCAGGGAGGTGATGGAGTCACTGTCCTTGAAGGTGTTTAAGGAAAGACTGGACATTTAGTGCCATGGCCTAGTTGACAAGGTGCTCATCAAACAAAGGTTGGACTCGATGATCCCCAACGTGATGGATTCTGTGGAAGATGGATGCAGAGATTCTTTTTTAATCGTGTGCTGTCCAGGGCTTTGGGAGAAACAGAAAACTTTGTGAAAATTGTGATGAAGCTGAGTGTCTCACCCTGGCTGATCCTCTGCCAGCAGAATGCTTAGAACTTGCATCCTTTGCACCTCCCAGGTGTCCCACTGTCCCACTTCTCTCTCCCATTGTTTATAGCAGAGGGACTGGACCCTTCCCTGAAGTCAACTGAGCAGTTTTAGGTAATTTCTATATGTTGACTGTCATAATTTACAATTGTTTTCTTATGTCTTTTACAGAATAAGAAAAAAAAACTAGGCTTGTGCCGTCCGAGAGGTTCTTGAGATGGATCACTTGACTCTGGCTAGAAGGCTGTTTACATTGAAGCATTGCTTGAAAGGCTTGTGGGATTCTCTTGGGTCCTCCCTAAGCAGTGGTGTGTGAGCTGAGCATAGGTCAGAGTCAGTGGGGAAAAATGCATACTTTTCCTGACTGAACTTGCTTCAGTTTCTCGAGTTTCAGTTTCACCTTAATCCTTAAAAAATGGATTTATTGAAGAAAACTCTCAATTTTAAAGGCTACAGTACAAACCCAGGGTCTGGGTTTCACCCAGGCTTTGCTGAAGTAATCTCACCTTGTAGTGCACCTGCCTGGAGAGGCTCATAGTTGGAAGACAGAAATATATTAGAGAGCTGTGTTTTTACTGTCTTGATGTGTTACAGAGGCGCAGGTACTCATTTTCACAAGATATAATCAGTATTAGAGCAGTGCTGCTTGTGTGGAGTAATTTATGGAGGATTCAGTGACTGCAGGCTGTTACTCTGAACAAAGACAAATGTTATTGGAGAGTCTTGGAGAATATTACTGCAGTCTAAAATCATCTCTGATTGCTTCAAAGATTGCTTTGTGATATTGCAAGGCTTTCAGCCAACCTGTTTTGAGTGACTGAAAATGTGCCGTGGAACAGCATTCACACTGGAGTGTTGCAGCAGAGAAGGTATGGTTGCCCTACATACCATAATGGGTAGAAATTCCCAAGATCCCTGGGCAAGCACTAAATGAGCTGGAAGCAGCCCAGCTGTAGTAATGTGGAGCTGTGTGTGGCTGAGAACCAGCTCAGTGAGGTTGTTCCAGCACCCCACTGAAGGGTTGAATAAAACACTTGTGCCATTGCAATCTGAGCTGCTTTTTGTGTATCGGGGATACCTGATCTTTGACCAGTTTGCCACTGAGGGACCACCTTGTTCCAGTTGGAAAAATGACTTAATTCATGCCAGAAGATTTCTCTGTGTGAACAGAATGATGGATTGAGGTCTCACAAGAGGTGAGCACAAGAATTCTCTGTGCTCTCGATACAGGAAAATGGGGATATCTCCTAATACCCATTAAAAAACCCCAAGCAAACAAAAACAACAAACAAGCCACCAAACAACAACAACAAAACCACCTTAATTTTCATACTTTTTTTTGTTTGTTTTCTTCCTTAACATTGACTGAAATTTTGAAGACATAAGCACATGTTTTTCAAGAATATTTTTGTAAACAACATCAAGTAAACTGGTCTTATGGCCTGTCATCTTTAGAGCGGGTCTCTGGGGCCCTGCCTGAATTTGAGCTGCAGGGGTGATTGCAGACTGGGTGGTGGCTTTGCTCTGCAGTGTGGTATTGCTGATGGGACTTCGTGTTCCTCAGGTTCAGTTTGCAGCACATGCCCAAGACCACAGTTCTCCAGCATGGCTGGAGATCTTATTTATAATTGCGTCTTTTGTTACTTTTGAGTCTTTTGGTAGTTGGTGTATCAACTTGGTTTATATCCTGACTTCACACTTCTGCTCCAAAACAAAGGCACAACTAAGAAAGGCAGGTTTGGATAGAGCTGACATTATCTTGTGCCTGACAGGACTCAGTCTGAAAGCAAAAGGAAGTTTGATTTCTCTAATTGTAACAGAGTACTGTCCATTATACAGGCTTGAAAAGAGCTGCCTTTATTCCTACATCTGATAGTTCTGCCACAGTGATGGGTTTGCCTGAGTAACTTATCCCTTCTTATCTTGTGTGTGAATTTGGATTTCCGACAGAAAGTGCAGTTTCTCTGCTTATCACATCCAGCACCTGCATGATCTTGTGTTCAGCCTGATTTTCAAGTATTGCTATCCTGAACTTTAAGATCAGGTGGTTCTTTAACCACAGCTTCAAAAACAAACTGAGTATAAATTTTGTCCATCTTTTTTCTGCTCAATAGTTCTGCTATCTGTTTCTTTGTGTTCAATTTATTAATATATCACATAAATAAATAAATAAGTTTTTAAAAATGTTTCAATTTGCCAGCTGTGGCAGCTGTTGGCTGTGAGTTTGCTTTTTAACATTACAATAAGCAAGTTCCTAAATGGCTTTGCAACCAGGTCATAATGCAAAGCTTGTAATCCGTTGTAAAATTTAAAGAAGCAGCAAACTTGATTGAGAATTGGTAGATTAGACCAACAGCCCTGACGGAATGAACTGCAGGGAATCAAAGCTGAAAGTATACTCCAAGTCAGCCAGTTCTCAAAATCACAAAGGTCTTTCCCAGTGCTGTGTGTGAGACACAGTTTGCTGCCACCAAAGAGTTGGTGCTTTTGCTCCTCTCAGCCACATTCTGCCAGTCTGTCCTTTGTGCTGGTCACAACTTCACTCCTGTGTGACTGGGGCATAGTGCACAAAACCAGCAAAAACTAAGAGCTTTCCACCACTGTACAGAGGTGAACTGGGTGAGCTGGGATCACTCGGGCCAGCAGGAATGGGATCATTGAAAAGGAAGCAGAAGCAAGGGGTTAGGACCACTCTTTTCTGTGAGGGAGAGTTGGATTGGTTCATTTTATCATCTCTGATCTCTCCAAAGGGGCTCGGTTTTTTGCTGGCACTTCTGACTGAGCAGCTGTGTTGCGTTTTCCTGGGTTTTCTGCAGTTGGGTTACTCTGGTTACCTCTGATAAGTGATTGCCTCCAGCTCACACTGGTAACAATTAACTTGGGGACAGTGATGTCCACTGCTCTGCCTGTTTACAAAGCTAATAGGTATCTGTGCCCCTAATGTTGGTTAATCAAGAACACTCTGAGGTGGGCTCAGTCAGTTCACACTTTCTTACACACAAATCTTCACGCATGGTAGTTTGCATACAGCAGTGAGCAGTGTTATTGATTAACCCTCAACCAGCCCCTTATTGAGATTTTGGAGAAAACAGCAGAAACACAACTTTGGAAGGGAAAGATGTAACTATAAAATCTGTTCTTTGTGTTTTTGTGCCAGCCACTTCTGTTTCAGGGAGAGCAGTAGCCTCTCTATTCCCTGTGCTGCTTTTATCTCCCATCCAAAAAAACCTTGCCAACAGCCTGGTATCTCAGTAAGCACAGCCTGGTTGCCTTGCTTTCAGAAGGCCTCTGCCAGCTGCTCAGCATAAAAAATTTGCAGACCACTCTTGGTGTTACTTGGGATGGAATGGGGCTTTCCAGAGAAACACCAGCTGGGCCTATTCCCTTTTCCCTCCATGTGCCATTTCACTCAGATGCCCAAAGGACACAAGCATATACGGAGCAGAGAAGGGATTTAATTCAGCAATTCCATGGTTATGCAAAGCACCTTCTGACATGGATGAGGACTGAACAGACACAAAGACTGCAGGAGAGTGTGCGGACAAAGGGGAAGATTTGTTGATCTAAACCCTTCTAAATGTTAATATTTAAGAAAATAAGCAAAAAAACTCACAGTGTGCAACCTTCCTGATGCAAACTTTCAACTTGTACAGGTAGTTATTTCACAGAAGATTCTTTTTAAACATTGGCACCTTGCTCAGTCTATTCTCCATTGTATAGTGGAGCTGTATAGTGTTCAAGTGCTCCACAACCAATAAAATCACCTTTCCTGGTGATGCTGAAAAACCACATTCTTGCTTTTAAGAGAGGGAATATTCTGACTTGCTCGGCAAAAATGGTATCTTAAGGGGAATGGAAACAGAAATGCTTGGTGGTGGGTCTGTACCTTTACTGTGCAAATGCTTTTGCCCACAGTTTTTTTTAATGAGGAAAAGTTGTTTTCCTGCAGAGTATGGTCAGTTGCTTCTTTTTCGACTCCTTTGACTGGCAATGCACTTTATGGTCCAATCACAGAGAACGGGAGTTAATTAGAGTCTTGGATGGGGATTAAAAGCATTTTAAACAAAAAAAATCATCCTCAGGATGTTAGGACTTCTCTGGGAACAAATAGGGTACAGGAAGATGGGAAGTGGGACTTTGATGCGTGATTTGACAATCCAGTTGTGGACCGTGCCAGAGTGATGTTTCTGTCACATCACGCTGTCCTTTAATTCTTTTGGCAAGTTTTATTTCCTATGGGAGTCAGCTACAACGAGTGGTGTCCAGGGATAGTGTTTCTTCTCAAGCTTTTTCCATGGTATGCAGCTTAGTTCCCAACATGCAAGTCACACATGCTGACAAGAATCAGATGCACCTGTTCCTTGACCACGACCCACTCCAAAGATGCAGATTTATAGACCCTAAAAAGAAAGGGCTGGAGGGTGTGTGCCAGTTGAGCTGGGTAATTTCACTGCCAGTGATATTTTTAGTATAAATTGTGTACTTGCATCTAAGTTTAGAGTGATTGTAATTACGTTACAAGTTTTGTTATACAAAAATAAACAGCTGCTGGAGATTGAGAGCAACCAGAAAGCATCGGATGCACTGATTCACATGTGGTAATGCTTTTTCTAATGTGCCCATTGGGTTTTCTTGTCTAAACTCTACCTTTGCTCCCTGCTTCAGCAAAATGTCTTTCTCTTTATCAACCTCAGCAGGACATTTTTGGTTATTTTTCTGCTTCTCTTGTTCACTGGACTGTGAGAGGTGCTCTGTCACCTTCTTTTTCTCAACAATGCCTGTACTTTGATTAAAACCTCCAGATTTTTCCTTGCAAAGCAGCCCTATACTGTATTGCACCTATATACTGTGTGTATATGCCTCAGATTTCCCTGGGGGGGGTTGGGTTGTCTCTCAAATCTCAAGATTTGTGGAGATGCCTGAAATGCATTTATTGAATGTATGCAGAACGTGTGGGCTGCAGAAGGACGGCATGTGCTTACCCAGAAAGCAGCAAAGGGGTTTGCTAGCCAAGGGCAAAGAACACTCTTCTTTAAGCTTTCAGTCAAAAAGCAGTCTAGACATTTTTATCACATTAAACAGTCTGAAGCATTTAATAGGTATGTGACAGAAAAAAAAGCAGTCTGAACTAGCTGACCAGTTTTCTTATGGGAGAAGCCTGTTGGGCTCAAGCTCTTATTCCTTATAATGGTAAATATTATGGTGGAAATGTTTAATGGTGATACACTAAGCAGAGCTGGTTTTAGACATGTAAAAATGTAACCTTTTCTTTCTACAGGGTCTGCTGTGCAGTGACACTTCTCTTTGTTTTGATGGACAGTGTACTTCACCAGTGTGTGTGCCACTTGTTACTGAGTTGTAGGTGGCCAGGGTGGATAGTGGCAGCATTAGTTAAGCACCACTTAAGAACTCTCCAGTGCATCCAGCCAGTGCAAATGGCAAAACATTTTCTTTCTGTCTCTGCTAGGGTCCCTTTTATCAATTTTTAGGATTTAACTAGTTGCATCTGCTGGTTTTCATTGCATCTGGTGGATTCCAAACAGACTACTCTTTCTTTGGCCTCCACCCTTTTGTCTAGGATAATTTCTTTCACCTTTCCAGACCTTCCCCCATTCATCTCTTGGTCTGTCCGCAGCACAGGGAAATGCTGAACTCCCTGTCTCCGGGAGCCCTGCCATTCCCACTCCTGAGCTGTCACAATAAATGACCCCACTGCTACTGCCTGGAATGCTGCCACTGTTCTTGCCACTTCTCTCTCTTTTACCCCCCACACATAGATGTCAGAATTTTGTTTTGTTGGTCTTTCTTAGTGTATATTCCACCCTGTTCCTTCCTTTCCAGCCATATTGCAGAAAGCCAACTTCGTACTTGGAATAAACTCTAAAAATAGCCTTGCCTGTGCTTTCCCAAACCATTTCCACTTCAGCTATTCCAAACTACCCATTGTCCTTTTCCAGCATGGTGAAAATGTGGCCATCTTCCCTTTTCATTTTGGCTGTATTGATCTGCTGAGTCACTTTGTCATTCTCTCAGAGCCCACACCAGTTTCAGACATAACCCATCATTGCCCCCTGTATTTTATCCTGTTAGATCTTTCCTCCTCCTTTCAACTCCTGTGCTCTCCCCAACACATCTGTTTAATTTCTTTCTCCCCTAATGGTTGTCCAGAATCATGAATGTCCTCATATTCCAGCATGATGTGTGTATTCCCACCTTGCCAGGGAGAGAAGAGAAAGCTGCTTATCTTCCTGCCTACGTGAGCATGTTCCTGCCTCAGTCTGAGGACAAAGCTGTCCTCTGCTCTGCTATGTGTGTCCCTTCCCACCTCAGCATAAGGTGACAGTAAAGAACAGTGATGAGGAAGAGGAGGCTTGATCAGCTCCCTCTCTTGTTTCCTGCTGCTCAACACTGAATTGCATCTTGGTGTTAGGAATTTGGAGAAAGTGACTCCCCTGACTCTGGTGTCTCCAGTTGGCCCAGAAAAATCTGGATAAATTGAATCTCTGAGCAAGCTGTAAATCCTGCTGTTTATTATGAGATGTCAGAGAAGTGTTCCAAATGGGCTGTGCATGCCAGCATGCCATACCAAGCACTCCTGACTGGCAGACTGGCTCTCCTTTTTGTCTCTGTGCTGGACAAATAGGTTACATACCAACACTTTTATTTTTATCCCTTTTGGAATACTGTGTCAAATCATCCACTTGGAGCAATACAAAAAATCGAGATGCCTTTCTTCCAGAAATTTTCATATGTATATATCATGAATAGTTGAACAAGCCAAAATGCATCCAGGGTGAAGATCAGGAGACGCTGCTGGCTTGGAGCACTCTCCCACCCCTCTCTTTAGTAGCTGGCATGCCTAGTTTTACCCCATTTCTCAAACAAGTGATACATTAATATTCAAAATGATATTTTAGGGGTGTTGTTCTCAAATGATGTAAACAACTGAATACCTCAGTAATGACTATATTAGCACTCTGAGCTGTTTTATCAGATAAACTTCCTCAGAAGTCTCACACAGTCTCCTTTTACCCCACAGAGACAACAGCTGCCAATTCGATAACAACTGCTGTGACAGGAAACATTGCACAATGTCAAGAGAGTTGTTTTAATATTTGATTAGTAGAAATGAATATGCAGATTGCATGGTTTCTCTGAGGCAGGGATTAGTGAAAGAGACTGTGATGCCATGTTTTATACATTCCCGTCTCCTCTTTGTGGTTAACTATGAACTTACCAGCTAAAGGATTGGTGATATTCTTTATCTTTGGTCCCATTACCTGCATTGTTTTTCTATTTCTTATTTTTATTCTATCTCCATTGCTTTTAAAGCTTCATGGCAGTGACACAACAACCATTTAAAAAGAAATGTGGCTGAAACAAATTGACAAGAAATGCTTATTCTGCCACCTACCTACCATAATGAAGTAATAATAATAACCAAAAGTTCAGAACCAGTTGCTTTTCCTCTTGCATCTCTATGAAAATAAAGCTAACCTGGTATATCTCAAACAAGGCTGTCCATATTTGTCCTGCTGGAAAGAGAGCCTCTGGATTTCCAAATTATAGGCAGCATTTTATTTTTAGCCTTGCTTAGTTATGATACATTGTGTTTGGAATTGGGGCAATCTCATCTTCAGCAAAATGCCCAGTTCGTTAAAGAGTTAATACTGGATGTTATTGGTGATTTCAGGTGTGCTTAGCATCACTAGGTCTGTAATTAAGACAAGTCTTGGTAGCCTCATTCTTCAGAGGGAAGAAAAGGAAAACAGAGAACATCGAAGTGTCAATCCAGGACTCCAGAGCAGTCTGGCTCACCACCAGCTGCAACCCAGCTCCCTTGACTCCTATTTACCCCACAGGGGAGGTGTTTTTCCTGAAAAGTTGGTGATGAATGTTGTTTTTGCATTCAACAGGCAGAGTGTCTGGGATGACGAAAATAGACAAGGGGAGCCAGACAGTCCTTCTTCTTCTTATTATTATTATTTCCCCCCCATCCATTAAATGCCATTCAGATTCACAGATCTGTGTTCTGCATAGGAGTGCTGGAGTGCACACCATGAGCACCACGTGCTTTCTTTTCCTGATACTGACTGGGAGATACCAGAGTGTTCATTAAAGACAATTAGTATATTATGTTTCTTTATGTTTTTTTTCTGAGATGTGAACCTGAAATCTTGGAAGAAAAAATAAAATGGAGCCAAGGCAACTAAAAGCTCCAATGGGAGCAGTTTGCCCCAGCCACACATCGCTAGGGCAGCTCACAGCTGCTCTGCTGCTGTGCTCAGGTCTGTCACAGAACTGGGGAAGGAAGAAAGGCTGCACCTAGAAATCTCTCCTACTCAGGGTTTGCATTTACTGCAGCCGCTGGGGCTGGCTGATCAGAAGGGTGGTGGATAATTTCCATTCCAACCGGCTGATAATGCCCTGCCTGCATTCCCCTACCTTTGAGACTTGATTCAGGGGAATTAAAGAGTGATGAAAAGAGAGACAGGCTGTCGGGTGTGAGGAAGGAAGGAAGGAAGGAAGGAATGTACTGATCCAGTGCAGATACCACATCTATGTTTCTTGCTTTTCATTCCATATTATCTTCTGCAGTTTAAAGAAGGGTATGCAAAACCTGCTATCTCTAGGGCGTAAGGTGGGTGCTGAGATGGAATCTGAGCAGCATTGTGACTTCTGAGATAGATACAAAAATTTTCTAACCAGTGCTATGGGTTAAATTGCACAGTGACGATCTTGCCCAAAAGGTATAAACTCTCCCTCCTCTGTATTTTCATGGTAACTGTGGTTTGTAGGCTTTATCCAGGTACCAAGAAATTTGTAATTAGTTTAAACTTTCAACAAATACCTACTTTTAACTCACTGCCAGCTCTCAAAGAGCGAACACAGCTTTATGACACGAATGTATTTTAGAACACTGGAATAATTGCCAAAGATCACCTTAGCTTTGTCTGAAATTTTAACCCAGCAACGTGGGTCACACTTGTTTTCTCAGAAATCATCTAGAAAACCAGCAAATTATAATGTCACTTTCCTAATTTTAGATTTTAAAGTAACATCTATGTTCTTCACAGCTTATTAGTTTTTAAAATATCTGTATATTTTGAACTTGTATGAAGTCGTGTCCAAAGTTTATTAAAGTTTGGTTTGAACTAAAGTACCTGACCATAGGAGGGATTATTTCAAACACACAGGGATTTAGAAGTTATTACAAAAATATGAACTTGACCTTTCATTACATTTTATTAATACAAGGTCTGAGTCTGTGTCAGTGTTTGGAAACAGACAACTGTGTCCTCAGGATGTGGTTGTGGAGCAGCTGATATTTCTAGTTTGTTTTATTTTTGTTAGAGGTACTAGTTTGTGTTCTTTCCAAAACTTTCCCTTGCCCTTAAAAATGAAAGGCTGCTGATATTAATCTAGTTTGGAAGTTTGTTTTCCCTTTTCCATGATACTTGTAGTTAATAATTTGGTCTTAGAATCTTGCAGTTGTTGTATGTCCATGGATCCATGAACTCTTGAGTTCATAATAGGAGCAATGCTCACTTAAAATTATTTGGTGTTTATCTGTGCACCCACCTAAATTCTTAGGATTTTAATTTCAAACATTTATTTATGTCTTCCTATGACATTAAAGTACAGAAATCACTTCTGCTCAAGATCTATTAGAGCACAAAGCTCCAGAATGAAGATGAAAAGGAGAAACTAGAGTTCTAAAGGTAAAAATTGCCCATGATTTTAATTCAGATAATTGACACAAATACTTCATACAGGCATACCTAAAAGGGAGAAACACTACTCATTGACTTAAAAGATGTGTCATCTGTCAGCTGAAGATTAAACAACAGCAGAAACTATGTATGGTATTAACTGCCCAAAGAGCATATTGAAGACTCTCTTGATTTAATAAATCTGACAAGCCCCTTTTCTTTAGGGTTCATGGCTGTAATGATACAAGGTGTCAGATTTTACAAAATTTTAAATAGAGAATTTGGGCTTAAGTAAATCAGAAAATACTTGAAATGTTTTGCAAGCACTACATGTTTGTTTATTTGTTTTATTACTACAATTTATTATCCCATGAGGTAACCTTTGTTTTAACACTGACTTCCATTGAAAGCCACGGAGTGAAGTAATTAAACTTAATAAAAGTCACTGCTGGTTAAGTCAAGATACATTGTATACATAGATCATATGCTATAGCAATTCAGAAAAGATCTTGACAACTATTAACACAAACCATTGCTTTCATCAAAGTCCAATTTGTTCTCTATTACTGCCTGGGGAGGAGATGGCTTCCAGGAAATGGGACGCTTGACATTATACTAAATAAATTGTAAACACCTCTAACACTTCTGCTTAGCCAAAGATAAAACTGTAGCATCATTCACATTGCTAGACAACT
Source organism: Corapipo altera (assembly GCF_003945725.1). Classification (NCBI taxonomy): domain Eukaryota; kingdom Metazoa; phylum Chordata; class Aves; order Passeriformes; family Pipridae; genus Corapipo; species Corapipo altera. The sequence goes on from NW_020884911.1 coordinate 4,777,556, forward strand.
TAATTTTTTTTATATGGTTAGTGTTTACTATTGGAAACAGGGAAAGTTCTAGAGAAAGGTTCTTCATCATGTGCTCATGTTATGAAATGAAGTTCATTTGACAAGCCAGAAGCACGAAGTTGCTGTTAGATGGATAGTGAATAATACGTGTAAATGAAAATAAATTTTCATTTATTGTGTCTTTTGATGAGTCAGGTTGCTAAATTCCCTGACAGCATTATGAGATTCTGAAATCATCCCTCGGGAAGATCAGTGCCCTTCCCCTGAAACCATCCCTTAGGAAGATTTGTGCCTTTGGCCTTTGCCGCTACAAAATTGAAAACGTGAGCACCGGGTTTTCTATCCTGAGAAGGGAAGAACAACAGTAAAAGCAACGTTACTTATTGGGTAAAGTTTATAGTTTAGTATGCATTAGGGACCAGGTGTTGGGTCGGAACCACCCTGTGAGGGCCGGTCCGGCCCTGCGGTCGCTGCGGTGCTGCCGTGTCCCTCACGGCAGCCCCTGGAGCCCACACGGGGCAGCCCCGGGGGAAAACTTCCCCCGCTCCCCAGCTCCTGGAGCCACTCAGCAGCCTCAGCCCGGCAGGGACAGCGGGAACACCGCCCCCTGCCCTGCCCTGGAGCCCCGGAGCGGCCGCTGGGTCACGGGGGGGCCTGGGGGGTGTCCGCGGGCACCGGAGCGGCTCAAACCGAAGGCGTGTGCTCCCCACGCGGGGCCGGCCCTGCCGTCGGGACACTGAGAGCTGCTCTGCCACCAGGTGCCAGCGGGAGCTGGATGACCTGTCTGCCCTCCTTCTCCTCCTTCTCTCTGCCTGTGCCTCTGCTTCTCTTTCTCTGCTCCCTTCTTGATGTTCCGGGTAGGGTAAAGCCGGAGGGATTGGATTTTGGCTGAGTGTTGTGGATCAGTATGTGCTGGGTGGGTTCAGTGGTGGAATGCTTTGTCTGGATTGTGTGGTGCCCTTCGGAACTTTTGCCAAGTTCCCTTATATTTTCTCCCCTAAATTATCAGTAAAAGTGCCTCTTGGGAACAAGTGTGTGGCTTATTCTCTTGAGCTATCTCAAGATATTAAATAACCCTATTATATATATTTTAAAGTAAAACTCCTGGCTGAACCCGTGAGCTTGCAGCCCTGGGGCCAGAGTGTTACAGTGCTGCCCTCCAAAAAAAAAAAAAAAAAGGATGGGTGGTAAATGCTCATGGCAGATAATGAGATGTTTTGAATGAATGGGAAGGCTGGGGAGATCTGTAGACATTAACAAACTGCCTTAGGACAGAAAGAAAGACTCGTAAGGAAGCTGGGAGGTCATGCTTGAGTCCTGTGTTTTATCCTAGGAATTCCATCTGTTGGAAATCAATGGCTGTGATCTGAGGTGGTGACTGGAGCACAGTTCAGACCTGGAGGCAGGACCATCTCATTTCAGCGGTTGTTGTTTTCTGTGGTCAGCACCAGATACACTCATTTCTTAGCCTGGAGCAGGGCTTTGGAGGGGCAGCCTCACTGAACTTGTGTGAAAAGCTGAAGAAGAGGTTGGTTTAGAACAGGCCACTCCTTGTTTTGCTCTAACCCCTCAGCTGCCCCTGCATGCCAGTGCATTCCAGCAATTAAAACGAAATGGAAAAGAAGACAGCATGGAAATTGAGAACCTTACTAGACATACATGTTGAGGCGCCTGAGCTCTGTTGTCTGTCTTTTGTTGTTCCTGGACCTTGTTTTGAGGAGAGCTCTTTGAAGTTGCTTGTATTAGCTGTGGGAATAATGTCTTTAAAAATAACCTGCTGAAAAATCACTCTTTTTAAAAAAGGAAAAAAAAAAAGAAGAAACCCAACAAACTTTGACTGCAGAAGAGCCTGGAGAGCTGTGAAATCTTGGAATTACTTTACAGTGTAGTGTGGATACTGCAGAAATTCAGCAGTGTGGCTCTCCCTTTTACTTTTTACATAGGATTCATGCTGTAGTGGCTTTTATCTTCTTAAAACTTACTCTGAATTTTAATTGAAACCAAGGTTTTGTGTTTAAGAAACAAACACCCTGTCTCTGCATTTTGCATTCAGTAATAATGGTACATTGTGACCAAATACATTTGACATTGAGGAGTAAATGTATGAAGATCTGACTTTCATCCTGTAAATCTCTAGAAACAATTCTAATATCTGAGTATGAAAGTACTACAGAGCACTGTTAAAAAATGAAGGGGGCATTTTTTTAAGTATTTCAGTGCTGCACTGCCTGTTTAGCCATGGATAGCTGGTTCCTCACTCTAGTCCACAACTCTCCATGTAGACTAGCTGGACTGGGATGAACTCCATAAAAAAAAACCAAACCCAAAATATAGAGAAGTCTGCTGTTGTAGATCTGTTTGTCTTTTTTTTCCTGAAGAATCTTGTTTACTGAAGAGGAGTGGTGGTAAAGGATAAATGTACTTCAAGAGGGAGGAGGAGTGGGAAACACATTAGTTTATTTTTTAAAAGATCGCTTCCTTGTATGTGTGAGAAAAACATATATTCCTGGGCAAGATTACTGAACTCAGCCTCAGCACAGCGTTGTGTGAGTGCTGCACTTCACCCTTGGAACCCACACAGACTGTAAGTGGTGCAGGCTCAGGGTGTGTGATTCAAGCAGGTAGGTGGTAAAATGGCAAACACAGAGCGTGAAGCCTTCTCACTCAGCAAATAGGGATTCATTCCAGAGGCAAAAATAATAATTACTAAAAAAAAAAAAAATTACAAGTCCTGTTATGATATTTGAGGCTCAGGAAACTGCGGAAGTTGTGAGTTTGTGTGTTTGAGACCCGGGGGGGGAATTGGTTCTAAGGAATACTGCTGTCCTTTCCAACAGAGTCTCAACATTGGCAGGATGTTTATAGGATCTAAGGAATATCCTATCCATCATGCTAGCCAGCCCTGTGGGTTAGTTTAGAATATCACCTCTTTCCCCAAACATTTGTCTACTTTGTATTAACAGAATCCTTTCCTCCTCCTGTTCAGCCACACCTTGTCCTTCTTTTGGTCAAAGAATGAAAAAACCCAGGATTTATATTCTCCACATCCCAGATTTAGTGTAGTACAGCCAAGCTTACAAAAGAGGAGGACTATTGTGTTAAATAATGCTGTTCTGGATATGGTTAATTTTGTGTCCTCACTCTTTGGGTACTCCAGGTGAATCAAAAGATGCTTTTTGTCATGTGATCCAAATCATGTCTTCAGGCATAAATCAGTGGGGAAAGAAAGGGAGATAGCTCAAAGGGCATTTGACTACTGAATTTCACCTGCTTCTCCCCTGTAGTCATTGATTAAGTGCTGAGGTGTATTTTTTGTGAGTGTTCTTTCTGCTTTTGTGAATGGTATGTATTCAGAGACATTGTTATACTTTAAGAATGCTTAAATCAGTGAGAAGGTTTTGATTTTAAAGGCTGTTTGAAAGTTTTCCGATTAAAATTTTGCTGTCTTTAAATTTAGTTCCTTAACCTTCTATCTCTCCCAGTTGAATCTTCACACATTTCATAGTTATTAAATTTCACTAAAGAGAGTAATTCTTGCAGTTCTCGTCATAGTAGGCTATGTACATGTGTGTATTTGCAACCATATGAATGTTAGAGTGTCATGTTTGTTTGGGTTTGTTAGTTTGGATAGCTTTTTGCCTTTCACTGTCTTTGAACTGCTTAAAAATTGATGAAGATTAACAGAGGTCCAAAGAGTGACGGGGGAGTATTTTGTGTTTTATTTTGATGTTCTTAAAAGCTAAGAGGGCTATGGAAAAATGGATTTTTGAGTGGAGTGTAAGAAATGTGAGAGACCGAAAAGAGCTTTTTAAGAGGCACAGAGAATTTTCTTCACCTTCTGCACAGCTGCCAAAGCATAGGGCTTAAAAATGTTGTTTGTTACAGTTCCTCTGCCTCCTTGCTCTGTGTACTCAAGTCTTTCCCTCACACCTCATCTGTCTCAGTTCATCTGTAAACTGTAGTGACCTGTGAGAGCAGAGCTAGAGCAGGGGGTTGCTGAGATGGTAAATAACAACGAGCTCCAGTCCCTGAGACAGAACTTGATTGCTTGATAAATTATGAGCAATCAGGCGTGTTTTCTTGCAGCTAAATGCAAGGTTATGCAAATGAGAGGAAAGGCTGTAATTCTGGTTTGTGTGACAGAGAGTTGTGCTGGGTTACTGTGTCCTGGTCCAGGCCCCTTCCTTCAGAAAGGCGGCTGGAAATGTGGGAAGGGCTCAGCCTGGCTCCGAGGTTTGAAAAATGCGCATTGCAGCAGAAACCGAGGAGCTCCATCTATTTAATTTATCAGCAATGAAGTAACAAGTTCATCATACTGCGTGAGTACCCAGACAAAAGAGGAGATACCTGTAAAGGAGGGATTTTAAAGAGCTCTATTTCTGTGACTGGACGATGCACTCGGCCAAGTTCAAATTGGTAACGAAGTACATGTGTGTGGTGCTAAGGTAATTAGTTTTCCTAATGAAGTACATGTGTGTGGTGTTAAGG
>NW_020884911.1:4782053-4973989 GCF_003945725.1 Corapipo altera
AGGTAATTAGTTTTCCTAATGAAGTACATGTGTGTGGTGTTAAGGTAGTTAGTCTTTCTGAGAGACAGGTGTCTGCTCAAGCACTCTTTACATCCAGGTTTCGGAGTGCCGGATGCTGGATGGGGTGTTAGGACGTGTCTTATACAGGAGTTCAAAGCTTGTAGGTTTTAAATCTGGATCTTCGTGGGGTTCAGTGTCAGTAAAAAAGGGTAGGGGCCATGTGTATGGCCTAGGGACTGTGGAAGTGTGTTCTTCACAGTCTTAAAAGTGCCATCACATTTCTTATGTTTTAGCACAGAATGTGTTGGCTTTCCCCAGAAGGGCTTCATGTGCTGGCAGCATTTCTTGCTGCATGAACTACCTGTTGTATTTGAAGTTACTTTTCTTCGTGGGAACATTCTGATAATAAAAGACATTTAAACATAAGGGAATGGTCAACAAGCCATAAAAATGTAGTGTTTATCATTTCAGTCATAGATACGTGCAGCTTCCTTTGAAGGATATCTTTCCAAGACCTTTGAGGATTTGTTGTGTGGTATGGGGTTCTGTTGGTTCTGCTTTCAACTTTGCCCGTAACGAAACCTGTAAAGTCAGAAAACACCTTCCTGAAAATGTGTTTCTCTAGTTGCAACTTTGCTCCAAGAACAAGCACTAAGTTTCCAAGTTGTTGTGATTACACTGAGCTACTGTGTGAAGTCTGTGAGCTGTACAGAACATGATGCCATCGTGCTACTGCAATGGGGTGGCTGTCTTATTATCCAGCTTCCTTCATGAAATGAGGGAAAAGCAGCTCCATGCTGTTCTAAACTGGAAGAGACGTGAGAATTGTAAGTGTATTTACAAAAAACTAATAAAAATTCAGTCATTTGAAAGGATCTCAAAACATCTCATGGTGCTCATGAGGAAGATATTATGACTCATTTACAGGACTGGCAAAAAGAAGAGGGGGCTTTTAATAAATACTGAGTGTAGCTGATCACTTCTCAGCCCTGGTTTCTTGTTCTCTGTTTTGTCCAAAGCAACTCTTTATTAGGGGAAAAAAAAAGTACAAATGAATAGTCTTAAATATTATTTAGCCTCTTTTTTTTAAAATCAAGAGTACAGATACATTATTTGGAGTGTTCATCCTGTTTTCAATGAAAGTGAACACTTAATGGTGACATATATATAAATTTCAAATTGTATTTTTGATTGTTATGGAGAACAAATTCATTTATCTTATTCCTGAGGCTTTGGAAACATGATATATGTATTTTTATACTCCTGTGTCAATGACCAAAAAAGGGCAGGAAATAGAGATGGGCAGCATGAAAATGTGCTTTGCATTTTTGAAGTAGTAAGGTTATTTTTCCAGTAGGAAATTATCAAAATAACTGTTCTTAAGACCAATGTTCTTTTTCTTGTTAGAACATTCTTTATGTGAATGAGACCAAGACAGAGAAGGGGAGGATGCTACAAAATTCTTAAGCTTTTTTAAGCACTTGCATCTGTTCTGGATTTAAAGTTCAGTCCAGGTAGACATTTCTGTCTAAGAACGTTTCGGAAGCGTTGTTACCTAATCAGTAATATTTTAATTTAATGTGCTGTTCAGAGTTTTGGCAACCCAAAAGCTACAGAGTTGGTTTGCATAGCAGAGATTGCACAGAGTGTCCTGCTCTCCCTCGAGTTTTAGGGATGCTTTTTATCCTTCTCGCTTGGATATCCTTGCGTGGGCAGAGTGCCTGCGTTGCAGCGGAGCAGGAGCTGTGCTGGTGACACATAACCCTGCGCTGTGCCTCTGGAGACAGGCAGGAGTAGATGAACATTATCAGTTGTCAGGGGAGGGCTGGGCCAGGCAGATGAGAACAGGGTAAGGCCGCAGCGTGTGGGGTCAGTGGTTGTGACTCTGTGCTGTGGTCACTCCCAATGTTCCGTCTCACGGAACGATTTCCTGACAGCCGCGAGTCAGCCTTATCTTGCTGCTGCCAAGGGTATTTATTCCCTCCTCGTGCAAGACTTTCTGGTCAAGTGTATAAAAGAATAACCAAAATATGTCTGTCCTGGATGGCATTAGTAAGCAGGAACAATGCAGGTACTCTTCATATAAATTGAACTTCGGTGTTTCGGAGGACAAAGTTGGGGCATTTTCTGGTGTAAAGCAACATAACCTAGGAGGCACCAAGGTGTTGAAAAGGATACTGGATAATTTGCTGGTCTTTATTGCAAGGTCCATATGTTATGATTTCTCTGTTGTATTTCAAATTAACAATTTTGTTCACATTCCTAAACTTGCACAGGTGCAAAATGTAACTAGCTAACTTTATTATGTATGTCTAAACAGTTTTTTTCCTCTGTGAATTTTGACCTATATATTATCCATATCTTTAGTTATGTATAAAATACCACTGAAAATACCCAGGACTTTATTTAATATAAATGGATTTTTGAAATACAGAACACAGAAGAAACATGTTTTGCCTGTGTAGCATACAATTTAGGATGTTAAGAAAAAACACAAGCTGTTTGTGTAGCATCTGATGTATTCCTGTAAAAAACGAAGCACTTTGTCTATATTACAGCTTGTGGTATTCTGTGTTACCTAGAGCTTTGTTAATCCCAGCTTCATTACAGTCTAGAAGTTAGAGTGCAAGTGTTTTTCAAATAATTAAATTCAGACACACGTTTTACAAGTATTTTTCATTTTGAAGATATGAAACAAAAATACTCTTATGGGGAAAACTCTTGATTGGGAAACGCACTGCGACTTATTAATACTTCTGTGTGAAAGGAAAAGCTAGAACTCACTTTTTTCCTACTTGGACTTTGAAATGCTCCCCTTAAAGGACATAATTGAACTCTGCTTTTTCATTCCATTTCAGGTTTTTCTTCTATCATGGCAAAACCTTATGAATTTAACTGGCAGAAGCCAGTTCCCTCTTTTATGCAAGATGGAGCTGTGTTTGATAGATATGAAGAGGTAAGAGGCCAGTTGCCTTTCATTTGCTATTCTCTTTTAAATATGCAGATGTGATAGAATATTTCATGGTTTGCTTTCATTGTACACAAAGAAACTTTCATTTTATCTGGTAATACCTCCAGAAATGTCTGTGGGGAGGCAATACCAACACACTTTATTGCTGTAGAGTTTTTTGCTTTTAAAAGAAACGGCTTTAAAATATATTTAATCCCTCTGATTTGAAATAAGCCCCTGAGGAAGAGAAGGGGAGAATTGGATCAAAATATCTGTAACATGCATAAAACTCATCTTTGCAGATTCATAAAGCACATTATTGAACAAAGTGAGTCTCCCATTTTTTGCACAGCTATCATATGGAGTGAGGGAGAATGTATTGCTTTTTTTTAATATATAAACTGAGGACCTGCATATCACAAGGGAAAATGAGAGAACACAGAACATTTATATTCTGATCCAAATGCACCATTTGAGATCTGGAGGGGTTTTATCTATTTCAGAAAATCAATCTGCACTCTATCTGAAATATGATTACTATGATCCCACTTTCAGCTGTGCTTTAATCCAAATTTATTAAAGGAATGCAAAAGAGGGCATTTTACACAGCTGAAATAAAGTGCTGAGGAGTTTACCTTATACCCAGCATTGATATGGTGATAAGAACAATTTTATCAGGGTCTATTTTTAATCTTGTTTGGACAGGAAATCTCTCTAAGTTGAAGGTATCTCTGTAAGTGCCTTCAGGGATATTAGTATTTGCTTCTTATCTTTTGAAATGTAAGTAAAAGGTATTTTTTATCACGAGGCCTGCCAAGATAGGGATAGCTGGTTTACCCTGTATTTTCAGTTTTGTTGCTAGATAAACAAAAAATGGAATGGAATGGACATGGAATTCCTTAGAAAGGAGGTTCAGAAAAGCTTTATTTTTCTTCAGCAAATAATTGCTCAAGGCACAGCCTGTGAGGACCTACGTGAGGGGGTGTGGCCCACGTTTCTTCTTTGGCACCTTTGTCATGAGACAGAAGAGAGATTTTAGCGCTCAAATTTTGGTGTGATATCAAAAATATCCCAGTTGGGAGCCTGGATTGCTTCCTTGCAGAGGACTCTTCTGCACACATGGCTGTCAGTTTTCAATTAAGGAAGTCAGGAAGTTCTGGATCTTTCTGTCCTTTGAGAAGTGATTGATTCTGCACGCTCCTTTCCTGCATTTGAGCTTAATTTATGATGCACTAATTGAGGCTGGAGGTGTGTGGAGGAAATTTCTTCTTTAATTCAGCTAATCTGATTTTTTGCCTTGCCCAGTGTCTTTGGAATGCCATTCTTTCCTGATTTCTTCTGCAAATCAATATTCTCCAAACTCTGCTTGTCTCATACTCTGGCCACAAATTGCTCACAGCATTAACACTGCCACAGTCTAACAGAAAAGTGCTTCCCAAATTCTGAATGTTAAAATGAAATGTGGTCATTTGACCCTGAAGGTAGTATTGGCAAATTATGTATATTTTCACCTTTACGTGGTTTGAAGCATTTAATTTTCAATAATTTTTTAAAATTCCAATTCATTAAGGTTTTTTATTGGGTAAGAATCACTGCTTTTATTAAATAAAACATCTTCATAGTTGCAACGAAGTAGGAAAATACTAATTAAGTGCATCCAATTGTCTCAAGCATCAGCAAGAAGAAAAATCATTAAAAATTATCTTTTTTTTTTTTTTTTAAAGCTTACCTCCCTCACTTTTGTTAGTTTGGGAATAGCAAATTCTGCAGGAAGGTATTTGGGAAGAAATGTAATTTATTTTTCAACAATAAATAAATTTATGATATTTGTCAAACTGTCTGAAATAATGGTCTGTGTTTTCTTTTCTCTAGGAATCTTTTGTCTTTGAAAGCAACTGTCTCTTCCAAGTGGATGAATTCGGTTTTTTTCTGAGCTGGAAAAGTGAAGGAAAGGTATATTACAATTATATCAGGAATCTATATTAGATATTATTGCATTTGATTTATATTCTGGCTAGTTTTGAAACATCTAAAATACCGTGTTAGTTTATTTACAAAACTAGCCTTCATCCTATTTTTTTTTTTTTTTAGAATTGACAGAAATGAAGTATTTAAGAGGGAAATAACAGATATTGAAGGGAAATATACTGTTTATATTTGTTAACAGTGTTAACAAGTGAGATTCACTGTTTATTTTTGCTGCAATTCCTAGTGGGGCCGTGTCTCAACAGACCTTTGAACTTGCACCTATTTTTATCATTTCAGGAAGGACAGGTATTGGAATGCTCCCTGATCAACAGTGTTCGTTTTGGAGCTGTACCAAAGGTACTCTGTGGTTTATACTCTTCATTTAAACAACAGATATTTAAACTGAAGGTGAAATACAGGATGACATTAATTTCTTCAAATAATACCAGCAACACAGTTTTTTATTTTGTAACCGTGATCTAAAATGTTAAGTTTTGAATTAATTTGCTGCGCTTGCAGCGGGCAGGTTCAGCTGTCTGGCCTTTCTGAAGTAGTACAGGGTTCAGAATGAAGGGAAAGCTGAACAACAGACATTAGGAGCACATGTCAGGAATTTTTAATTACTTTGTAACAGTGTATTGTGGTACTTGTTTTACAGATCTTTCCAAATTTTGTTCCTATCTGTTTAAAATTTGTTTTATCTTCTTGCACCGTTGGCATAAAACACAGGAAGTTTTGTTTGCATCCCTCTTTATGCAGTTAAATGGTCAGAGAGGGCAGCTGGTCACAATCTGCCTTTTTGAAGAGTATCAACAGAAGTACTTGCTAGGAATTCTGGAGGAACCCAAAACTTTGGGAATATCCTCAGTGGTATTCTTCAAAAGGAGTACTTAGGATTTTCTGCAGTGAATCGTGGCCCTCCCTCCTCCAGGCCTTTAGTTTAGAACATTTGTTGGGACTCTACATTTCCACTTCCACGTGTTAAGTGGTTTTGTGGTAATTGTAGATAACTATATCAGTAATTCTCTTGGGAATGCACAGAATAAGATCCCTCCCCCGTAGAGGAGGGGCATGAGAAGGGGTGTTGCAGGCAACCCATGAGCTGACAGCCATACCAATATGCTTCAGACTTCAGCTCTGTCTTTACCTAAGGAATTTACTCTTTAAAAAAATAAACCCATTAAATCTCTAGTCCTTTACTTGCAGCAGACACCAGCTTGTATGACATGTCGCTAAGAAACAACCAAGAAGTCACAGAGATCATAACTCTCAGGAACTATGGACTTAACTAGATTGGAATAATTAACTTAAGAGATTAATACTGCTCCTCTGTTTCTGGTCCTTGGAGTGATCAATTTTTCTTTTTCATGATGAAAATAGGAGTTCTCACAATCGTTTTCTTAACTGTTAAAACAGACCGTTTTTCAGGTTTACACACAGTATTTCGAAGTGAAAGCACTCATTTGTTATGATTGGCAAAGGTTTAAGGGTGTAAATATATATGGAGATGAAAATGCATCTTTGCCATAGTGCACTGTGTAACAGAAATGTGGCAGCTGTAACAAGCTATTTGTTCTGTTTCACAGGATCCCAAAATACTGACTGCACTTGAGGCCGTTGGAAAGTCAGAAAACGAGTTGGAAGGACGGATAGTGTGTGTTTGCAGTGGCATAGACCTGGTGAACATCAGCTTCACTTACATGGTAGCAGAAAACACAGAAGTAGCCAAGGTATTTCACAATTAAACAGTGGGGGGGAGTTAAAAATAAAAGAAGAGCTCATCACCAGTGCTCAATTGTTTTTCCTAAGTCTGCCTGCTTGGCTGACTGAAATACCTGGCTTATTGTCTGCTGCCTCACTCTTCAGAAGGACAGCAAACATCCATTTGGAGCACTCTGTGACATGTCTGTGTGCCATGGTGAAAGGAAATAGTGGGTTTATCAGCCTCTCTGTGCACGGCAATTTATCAAAATTAGATAGTGAGACCAGCAAATATAAGACAGATCATTCCTTCAGCTGTTGAGTATCACCGTGGGGCCTGTCCAGCACACTATGTGACAATTATCCCTCTGTCACAGGGATGCTGAAGGGAAGTGCAGTGACTTCCATTTGCCTGGTGGGTGGAGTTCAGCCCTCCAAAATTCTGTTCAGCGATAACCTGATTGTATTGTGGGGTTCATATTATTTGGAAGGACAAAAGCAGGAAAGAAAATTCTCTGCAGTTAAGGGGATCCCAGAGTACCCAGGTTCTTTTCTGTTTCCCCTTGGCATGGAACAGTCCTAAGGAAACAATGGCACTTTTTTACACGTCATCTTTCCTGAGAGCTTTAGATTGCAGTTCACAGTGCAAGTTCTGGGGCTCCACCTGTCCTGGTACTCGAGCTGTCAGCTGTAAACTGCTCTGAGAAACCTGTTCCAGAGTGCTGATAGTACCTTAGATTCAGACATTCAAGGGATTTTAAAAATACACATTCTTTGATTTTCCTTTCTGATTGTATGTATTCAACTTAGGATTACAATCAGTTTTGCCTGTGAGATATAAATATTGAACAGTGATCAGTGACACACACCTGCTTTAAAACTTTCTTCTGAATGCAGCATCACTAAATCCCTTGGCAGACCTGCTTGATCCTTCATTGCTTTGGATCCATACCTTTGGAAACACTGGCAATACTGAGTGAACTCCATGATAGGAGAAATACTTGTATAACTTCCATGGGTACACTAAATTGATTTTATTGTGTGTATTTTCAGCAGGCTTTCAGGGAAATAACGTGCCACAGTTATGTTTTGAAAACATTGGAGAGGCAAAGAAAAGGATATGTTGGCAGCATTCAGTTTTATACTTAACCCAACAGTGTCTCTGATTTAATCTGAAAACAGAAAGTTGCAGTTAAGTTTCTCAGCCACCTTAGATCTCAATAGGCTGTATTAGACTAATTGGTTTGTGAGGATGTTGGCCAGTTACACAGACTGTCACAAGAGATTCGGCTAATTACCCTGCCGAAAAGATCTATTGCTTCATTAAGAGCCAATTTGCCTACCAAAAATGGTGTGTAATGCTGCAGTCCGCCTGTGGGGAGGCTCTGAGAGGCCCATATATGTGAGAGTCCTGCATTTGGGAGCCTTCCCACCAAAATATATATCCAGAACTGTCAGCAATGATGATCCACCTGATCTGATATGGTATGTTTGAGGCACGAGGGAGAGGATAAAGCACATCAAGCCAAAAAAATCAATGTAGGGCTTTCTAAGTTACCTTACCTGAGTAATTTGGTCTGTACTGTATTGGCTTTTCATACATGGTAAGTACATCAATTTGCTACTGCAGTTCTGTGGTAAAATAAAATTTTCTAGGAGTTATCTGCACATAGAGCTGTTCCTACTTAATTCTTCCTGTTTTGTTCGTGAGAAAACATCTTTCTTCTGCTACACAGTAAATCTCTTCTTGGAGAAATAAGCCTTTGCATGGTGTTAAATAGCTATGCAGCTTTTATGCAGCAGTTTAAAATAGGCCTTGATTTAATCCATGTTCAAGTGTAAGCCCCTCTTTTGAAATAACAGAGGCAAGATTTTGGAGAAAAAGGGGCAGTGATTGTAGGTTTAACAACCCAAATACGTGTAAGGGGTGAACCTGGTTTCTGTTGTGCCTGCCCTGTTGCCATGAGGAGGGTGAACATTACTTGCTGCAGATCTTCTGTCCCTTCCTCAGATAAACCAAGGCCTGGATTGGTCAGTACCTGATTGGGATGCTTTAAAACAAGGGAATTGAGTGACAAATCCCAACACAAAAGCTCAGAACATTTCTGCCTAGAAAGAGGACAAAAGGGAATTCTGCTTCTGTAGATAGTAATTTACAATTGGAAAAGAAGTAATTGTTCCTCCCTGAAGGCTGGATTATAATGGAACTGAGAAACCATGACAAAGAAGAAAATTAATTCAAGTTCCTGGCTTCTTCAGGCTCTCCATGCAAGGAATGGTGCCGTTGGGAGACAGGTTCTGCCAGGTCCCATAGGATGGGGCAGCAGAGTGTGGGCAGTCCCTTGGGGTGCCCCAGCGGTGGCAGGTGGGCACACACAGAGCTGCTGCCTGCTGTGGGCAGTGCTGAACCCTCCCCATCACGGGCTGGCAGTTGTCTTCTGTCATCACCTCTGCAGTGGGGCAGCCCCACATTCCTCTGCCCCTTGTGCCAGTGTGCTCAGCAGGTCTGGCCAAGGCATCGCTGAGCTCCAAGTACAGCTGTTCCAACAACAAGAGCGTGTTTATTATCCCTCCACTTGTCTCCAAGCTCCAACTCTGGTATTTACACTCTATCTACTTAAATTTTATTGGTGTTTTCAGCTGAGAAATTGGTTTTCATTTCCACTCTTAAAACAGCCACAAAATAGGGTGTACTCTGTCTCTGATTGCAAGCAGCTGTCGTGGTCCACTCCTAAAGCAGCTCCACTGTGGCAGCAGAGAGTGACTGTAAAAGGTGGAATTTAAAACCTGATGTTTGGAATCCTGATTAAATCAGGTTGTATAAATTACCCTGAGCTAAAATTAAAACACACACACACATATGAGAGGTGTGAGCCTATGTGTGTATTTTTCTTTTTTACTTCCCAGATGGATTTGCTGTGACCCAGTAATCGGATGATCTGTTTTCCTCAGTCCAGGACATTTGAAAAGGCCTGTGGGTATTTAGGGGTGCATTTCCTTAGTGCAGAAGTGATGTAGTGCTGATGTGAGGTTTAGCCCATGGCATGTAGGCTGCCTATCCAAAAATGGCACAAGTCCAGTAAAGCTCTTGTACTTCAGCGATCCAGAATATGGATCTCTTGTCTTCTTTGCTCATCCACTTTGGCAATGCATTAAGCAGTTTAACTTAATAGATTAACCTAAGTCAGGCTTTTTAACATTATGTAATATTTATGAATATCAGGGGTAAATTTGTCCTGACAGTTTTTCTTTCCCAGGTCCAGCTGTGCTGTTGGAAAGAACCATCTCTCCAGCTGATGGGTTTTGCCCTTCTGCCAGAAAGTGTTGTTCCCCCTGCCCTGCTGGCAGAGGGCTTCATGTGAACAGTCCTAATTCAAAGAGCCATAATGTTAGGCTCCTGTCACATATTCAGGGGCAAAGCTTACAATAGTGTTTAAAATAATCTGGCTCTGGGAAGTGCTGATTCCTCTGGCACAATTCCTCTGGCAGTGGGTCGGGATGGGAGCAGCCGTAGGTGTAAAACAGACTAGTTTTAGTTTTGATTAGATTTGATAGAAAATAGGTATTTTCTTCAGGTGTGTTACTGAGGCAGTGAGTCACACACTGATGGCTTAACCTGTGAGGCACCAGGATGAACAAACAGCACGTGCAGAAATGCTGTATTACATGCTGGTAAACAACATAAAGGTAAATGCAGGCTTTATCATGCAGCTCATAATATTTATGGCATGGAAGACGACTGCAGCTGAAAACATTTCATTTTGACATTCTTAAACTTCTCAGCTTTGCAGTGGGAATGATATTTTTAATTTTCATTTTCTTTTCAATTTGTTTAAAATGGTTGAGTGGACCGTTATGGTTTTGGTGAGATGAAGCACTTCAGGCTCATCGGTTTTGTGGGTGTTTCTATCTAGCTCTTCTTGAGTTACAGAAAAATTGTGTTTCATAGAATCATAGAATGGTTTGGGTTGGAAGGGACCTTAAACACCACCCAGTTCCAACCCCTGCCATGGGCAGGGAACCTTCCACTAGAGCAGGTTGCTCAGAGCCCCATCCAGCCTGGCCTGATTGACCCTGATTTTTTTTCCCCACGAAACAAACTATTAAATATTTGCCCAAATCATATCGTTAAGAGGGCAGATAGGAGATAGCAGAAGATTCCTATGGGAATATGCCACAAATACATTACAGAAAAGTTCTGTTTTCCCATAGCTTTGGTTTGTTTTGATGTCTTGAAGCAAAACTTTCCAAGAAACCTGCAAAGCCTGCTTGAGCAGACTCCAGAAACCTACTGCTGTTCTCTGTGTCCCTCTGTGTTAGTATATATGACTTATGTCTGAAAGCCTATGTGATAAACAGTTTTCTAATTCATGACTGTCTTGACTATATGACCACAGCTTACCTACTCAGGTAGCCCTGTGCCAAGTACAATTCCTCATTCTCTACAGAGATCTTCATATTCCATCCAGCATTTCAGTGTCAGTGATTTCCATGTGCTTTTCTGCCTTTTGGTTTTTTTTCTTGGCTATGCCACTGCGGAATTATCAGTAAATTGAAAACTTTAACCCTGGTTTTCTGTAGCCAGGAGGTGGATTTCACTGTGTAAAGCTCCACTATGTTTTTCTTAGTTTGCATACAAAAGCAGCCAAAGTGATTCTTCCAGCCGCTTTCAGAGCAGACCCCTCCAGTGCTGGGAAAGCAGTTCCAGGGTGGAAAGCTTTGTTGAAGTGTGATAGCAGTCTGGACACATCAGGCAACTCCCAGTACAGAGCGTGCAAGCCTCACCTTTCCTGATGGAATACTTGAAAGTCAGAAGAACTCCTTTCATCTCTGTGCCAGAATTTTCACAGCGACATCCTTCAGGTCTGCGCTGCAGTTGGTCAGGTAGGGAATAGGTTTGGCGCTGTCACCGACTGGCATGAGAGGAAAGGGAATTTTCATGGAACAGAAATGAGTCCTGAGACATCTGCATTGAGGGAAGAGGGACATCTGCTGGTCATGGCGCCGCTGGATGAAGGCGAGTGCCAGGGAGTCCTGCCAGCCCCCAGCTGGCTTGGGAAGAGGTGGGAAACAGGGATCTATTCACCCTGGGTTGCCTGAACCCTCCAGCTGTCAAACCCTTGTCTCTGGCAGCCAGTCATAGGCACTGAATACCAAAATCAGAGGGCAATGCCTTCTTGCCTCCCTGGCTTTCCTGATGTGTGAAATAACCCTGGAGAGTCTGCACTGAAAAAGTGAAGGTAAAACCTCCAGAGGCCTGGATGATACCGACCTCATCACTAAATAATCCATACATGACCTTGTCTAGAATTTCATGAGCTGTAGGTTATGGTGATTTTTAACCTTTCATACATTTTGTTCTTTTTACCCCCCCCAAATGAAAGGTTGATGGCTAAAAGAGGGTTGAAAGGTCAAACTTACTCATGCACCCTGCCACTGCTGCCCGTGTTTCATCGATGAACCTCAGGTAATGCAGGGTCACTAAGTGCCTCAGAAGCATTTGAGTGCTACAACAAAAGCTGAGAGAGTGCTTCTTCAGTCAATTTTTCATGTACTTTCTCCTTCTAGAGATGCTTGACAGTGTTTGATCTTGTTAGAGAAAAACAACACAGGCTGCTTATTCCAACCTGCAGCGTAGATTTTGGCCTCTTGTGTCAGCCTGAGGGTCTGAACTTAAGGTGTACTTGTGTTTGGTTTTGTTTCTTTTCATGATTGTTGTTTTTCTAGGATTAGATAGCAGGGCCCAGATTCCTCTATGAGTCTGGAATAATATTTGTATATAGGGAGCCACTCAGGAGTTACACTGACAAATGAAAGGTACTGAACCATATTTTGAAAATTGGAAAATGCTCAGCACTAGCATCAGTAAGAATCCAATGTACCCTGATTTCTATCAAAAACATTTTGTACTTCCTGTAAGACCCAAGTGAAGTGTTTCCTATCTACCTGAGAATTTCATCTTGTTACAGGATTTTCCTTCTTTGCAGAGATAGTGATTTAAAAATGCTGAGCGTGAAAGAAGAGAACTGAGGATCTTTATCCTTGTTACTTACATAAATTTACAGATCTTTCAGCTTCATCTGTAAAATAAGAAGTGCTATCATAGCATATAAGGAAGGCTGCTGCTGTATACTTCATAGTGTGTTAGCTGAGAGAAATCTGATCTCTTCTTTCATCCTTCCTGCAAGGTCATCAGACAAGTGCACATTAAATCTGGGAATGGTATATTGTCAGGAAAGCAATATATTGCCAGCTTGACATTGAATTTTGTGCCTATCAGTGCACTGGATCACAGTGCCTTGAAAGTGATTATGAAGATAGTTGTTATTTGGAGACTAGTCTGGCTCAGAAGGACAAAAGATCTGTGTGTTTTGAATCTGTTGTTAAATTTGTTTGTTGCTGTATTCCTGGTTAATTTGGGGCCAGCTGATAACCGTGGGCAATGATGAAATGCTCCAGAACCCGCTTTAGCCCCAAAATGAAGGGCAAGCAGCCAGATGCTTCCTTGTGGTGCAGCAGTGTGGGGTGGAACAGATGGGCAGACGTGTCTGTGGAACTGTCATGTCTTGCCCAGGGGACATCACACCGATGTGAAGATGATTCAGAGGTGGACAGAGGCTCTTAGTTGGCTCCCTTGGTGCCAGCAGAGGTGTGATGCTTTTGTGGCTTGTCAGTGTTTGGCTGTAGATTTGTGCTCTTTTGCTGTAAGGGAGTGGAGTTCCTGGTTTGGCATCTCTATCAGGAAAGGGCATTAACACTGAAAAAAGATTAGGGAGGCCTCCAAAGTGGGAATCATCGGGACAACTCCTGCAAAAATACCACCTGGTAAGTGGTTAGTGTATTGATTTCTCTCTCTACTTGTGAAGTGTTCCTTTTGGCAGCTTCTCTTGATGTACAGAAGTAACTTCAGAGCTGAGTGCAGGGTAACCTTACTTTGAAATGTTAGTTTTTGTTATGTCTGGGGTAGTTGTAATCCATTGCCTTCAAATCAGAATGGATCTGTAGGTGTTTATTTCTGGTTGAAATGGTGATATCATCAGTACTGCACCAGTGGTGGCTTTTGGTAGGAAAAAAGAAAAAGACTGAAGTTTATTCACAGCATGCATTTTTGTGTAATTTAATTTTGCAGGGGTTTTTTTGTTTGCAGTGCCTATGCCGTTGTGCTGTTATGGGTCAGTGCTGAAAGGTGGAAGAGTTTGGAAGGGACTGCAGACTAATCTCGAGGATAAATGTTTGTATACGTGTGACAGTGTTAATGCAGCAGGAATGTTACATTTTACTGATTTAAAGAAAAAAAACAACAAAAAAACACACACAAAAAACCCCACAACCAAAACAAAACAAAAAACCCAAACCCAAACAAACCACAAAACCCCAAATGTAGGTAGTTAATGATGAATTTTGACAGTTCTAGGAAATTGAAATCTATATAAAACTTGTTCAGACGTTTACCCTGAAATTATCACCAGCTCTATTCCTTTATCATCTGAGGTGAGAGAACATTTGTTGGAAAAGATAAGGGTTTCCTAAATCTGTCAGTGGTTTCTAGTTATATCAGCTCTAATAAATAATATTATCTTGCCCCATGAACCTTGCTGTCTTTATGTTCCTAGGCAGTACCCTCATCCTCTGATTACTAAGTCATCGTACTCATGCAGTTGCAAAAATAGAGATGGGAGGGCAGACTGTTACTGATGGGTTGTTTTCAAGCACAAAAACACACCTAAGGAACCCCAAATACTAGCTTTTCTCATAAGTCAGACTTCTATTTTCAAATGATTCTCAGATTCACTATTAGAATGCATATTTTATGCAGTACTTATTTAAAAGATCATTTAAAAAAGATTAATTAAACAATGAATGTCTTAACAAGTGGCTACTTTTCCTAAAACAAAATAGATTTAGTGTGTCACGAGTACAAGGATCTGTTTAAGTGTGTTTGTCTGTTGAAGTGTCACCTTAGACCTTGGTTTAGCCCACAAGGATTTGCTGCCTGCAGTTTACAATGTGCCATTTCCCAAAGACATCAGTATTCCTCCAATATAAATCATGATTTTTTCCATCTGTATTGCAGATGTACAGCACTCATTCATGAAAAGAAAAATACACTCATCTGCATCTATTTATAAGTGTCAAATTCTGGATCCTGCCCAAGTCAGTTCAAGCTGCATGCACAGAATTTGGCCAGAAGCAAAAAGCTTCTTTATTCATAAGGTTAATGTTTAGCAGTGGACCAAAGCCCATCTCAGTTCCACCAGTGTAAATTATCTGTTGAGTAATCCTAGTGTTACAATGGCATAATTGAGATCGAGCTTGGCTTGTAGTGCTGTCATTTTTTTCCTCTTCCTGTAGCTTTATCCTGCCAGGAATTCTTGCTGAAATCAATGAGTGTTCATGTTAGGTCCTAATCCTTAAGCTGCTTCTATACACTACTGCAAAGTCTAGGTGCAGACTATAGTAGAAAAATAGATCCATAAAAATGGAATTACATAAGTGAGTGCTGTAATGCTGCTGTTGGCTGAAAGCCATCCCAGTGATAATGGGAATGTTGTGCTTTTTAAGGATGAAAGCAAGCAAGCAAGCAGGACTTGAATATGCAACAGAGTGTTAGATGATGTTGGTGTCACAGAGCAATTGTTGTGCCTCTGACTTGTTATTAGTTTGTTTCATTCCTTTTCTAAAGCTGGACCAGTTGAATATCTCATCAGATATTACATCATGTTGCTTATTAATACCTAATATTGCCCCCTGCCACTGAAAAGGAGGCAAATGTTTATACAGGCTATAAATAGAGGGCTTAATAAATCAATCAATGGACCACTTGCCTTGGCTGGCAATAAACTGATTTAAGAGCACCACTGATGCTCCATGTGGTATTTGGGAGAATGGAAAGCACAGTCACTTTGGGGAAGAATGAAATGGTAATGGGTGAAATGTGGCTGGACTTTTCCATGGTATAGGCTGTGAAGTGGACAGGTTTCTTCCACAACTCAGGCTGTTAACATTACCCATAGCTCCAAGAAAGAGCCTTCCCCCAGGAAAAGCTTTCATACTTCTTTCCTCTCCCGTTTTCCTAATTTGGTGTTTCTATATTTGGTTTTTCAGCAATGGGTAGAAGGGCTTGGATCCATCATCCACAACTTCAGAGCTAACAATGTCAGTCCAATGACATGTCTCAAAAAACAGTAAGTTACTTTCTTTCCTTCCCCTTCTCCTTTATTTTTCTGTATTTTCCTTCTTAGAATTGAAAAAAAAAATTGGTTTTCATACTTCAACATTTACAATCACAAAACAGTGTAATAAAGAAAATTGTGTTAAATTACTTAGAAGTTTGTCTTTCATTGAGACCAAAGAAGTCTCAAGGCTATATCTGGCACCTGCCCAGGAGAAATTATAAAAGAATTTATAACTGTTCATTTGATTTATTGTTTTGTATGTTTTAATTATTGTCTAGTTTGTTCTTTCCTTGATGCATATGCAAGTGAAACCCCAGGAGACTTTCTTGTCTTCACACTTGTCTTAATTGCTGTACTGATTTTTCTGGGGGCTGCTTTTTGCCTTTACATTTAATGAACTGCTCTGCCTCAAGCACTAAGAGGTTACAGAAAAATGTTCTTTCTATGGAACAATTATTTTTTTGTACTCATTTCACAGACAGGGCAATAATCTTAAGCTAAACATAAGTATCTAGATCCCAATTTTAATAAATAGTATTTTAAAAGTATTTCATTCTTAATTTCAGCTGGATGAAGTTGGCCTTCCTAACAAACACAAATGGGAAAATTCCAGTTCGGAGGTAAGCACAGCTGGGAGTTCCAGCTGTTGTCAGGTACTGATTGTATAATGTTAATAAAATTCTGTGACTTCATAGTGCAATGTAATATCAATTATTACTAATGCATATGTAAGAGTAAGTACAGAACTAGACATTCTTAGCTGACCTCCTCAGTAAATGAGGCAGCTCTTCTTATCAACCTAATCGAAGTTTTTTGTAGTCCATTGTAACGAAGAGAAAAGTTCCTGTAATTCAAAATCACTCAGAGCATCAGATTTTTCATCTTAAAACTCTGGGATGGGTTTTTCAGTTGTAAAATTTCATAAAATCCTTTTAAAAAGAACCATAAAAGCTTTCAGGTCAGTTAAGTAGAGGACAAAAAGGTACATTTTAAAATGTTCCTTGTAAAAGAGACATATATAACTGCCAAAAATAATTCTGCTTTTATAGGAACCCCCCAGATAATATTTGGTTTTCTGCACGTGGTAAATGAACTGTTGGGTTAGTTGTTGTGAGTAAAAGCAAAGCTGGAACAGTGTATTTCTTTCTGTACATTCTATTAACTATTACAGATTACTGATTTTCAGTCCTCTCTGGCCAGGCAGCAGTTCTCCCCCCTCCTGCTCTGGAAATTAATTCTTGCTGATACACTGAGCTGCTTTTCTCTTTATGTAGCACATGAAAACCACATTTTTGGGGCATGCTGTTTTCTCATAAGTAGAAACTCGCAGAAGGGAGCAAGAAAAGAGGCCTTTGTCAGATAAGCCTCACACAACAGGGTTTTTTTCAAGGGAGGAAAAAAAGGATTTTGCATCCACAGAATCTGCAGAAAGACAATGGGCCTGCCAAGTGCTTTCCAGGTTTCTGTAGCCTCATGACTCAGGTGACACCTTGAAGGTGCTAGGGCTGCTTCAGTGTATTAATCTTCCAAACTCAGCTGCCAAAAAGCCCCTTCTGTGCACGTGTCCCACGAGGAATATCAACTGGAGGGCAACGACGAGGGAACAATGCTACAGGGACAAATTAATTTTCAAGACTTTGGAGCTTTATGCTCTGTGTTTGAACACAGAGCTCTATTCCTTGGCATGAATTTATGGTTTGCTAGCTTGTCTGAAACTGTTTCAGCCTTTAAATATTTTACATCACATTTAGTGAGGCATAAATTCCCTCCATTGTGCTACAGCACCCTGATTTATGTATGCAGAGAAATCTGCCTGGTGCTGAAGATGGACCAGTCCACTGGTTCCAGTGTATTAAATCTTTAAATTCAAATTTGCAGCGTTTCCAGGCCGACATAAATCGGCCTCTAGCAGCTTAATTTATTGCAAAAGTAGTTTGCTTGTAATTTTGTAAGGGATCTGCTCTTCCATAAAGCTGAATCTCCTTTAAATCTGGAGGCTCCAAGGAACGCATTATGTTGGTGTGGGTAGAAGGTGGGAATGTTTTGGGGCTCATCCAGGGAGCACTGTACTGCCCACTGGAAGGACTGGGAGAGGTGTCAGTGAGGAGTGTGAATGGAGGAAGGAAAAATCAGTCTGCTCTGCAGGAAAAGAATGTGAATCATGGGAAAGCCAGGAGATGGGCCTGCTCCAGCAGTGAAGTGGGACACAGACACCCAGGTGTCCCAGCAGTGGGCAGCCTGGAATGTGCGGGAATTCGCTGCTTCCCACTTCATCCTACAAACACTTAGTGCGGAGAAGGAGCGTGGAGAGATAAAAAAGGGAACAGAAGGAGAGCTGGATGGGTGAGGAGAGGGATGTGTAAGAGGAAGGCAAGCTGGGAAGCACTGGGAAATGAGAGCTGAATGGCTCTGCTGTGCAAGGGGCACCAAGTTTACCCAAACCTCCCTCTCAGTAACTCTTTCACTGCTCTAAATCACTGATGCTTCCCCTCCAACTGACCCTTCCCTTTTACCTGTTTTTAAATCCAGTGTTGTCTAGACAGCCCTGTTTCTTCAACCTCCACCTCCTGCTGATGCTCAGGGACTCCTGCAGCAGTTGCTGTAGCTCTGGGGACACAGAGGGGAAGGAAGGTTTCTGTCTCAGAAACAGGATACCCAGCAGTTCTGTTCAACTGTAGGAATGTATCACAATATCCACCTGTAGTTGTTTTTACACAGAACTGCAGTAAAACACTGAGGGGAAAAAAAAAATCTCACTTGCAGGATCAGAGCTCCTTGCATTTCTGAAGTTTAAAACATATTTTTGCAACCAGCACGTGGTCATAGGGAACAACGAGCCTCGGGAAGGTGAAAATCCCTGAGCCCTTGGTGGTGAACGGCATAAATGTTCATGACTCCTCCTTGGGACAGCTGGAAGTTGCAAAGTCACAAAGATTTTTCTCAACTAGTTTGGATTTTTTAATGTACTCTGGGGCATATAACTGTTGCTACCAAGCTACTGCATCTGAGAGAGAAGAAGTTCTGGCAGTTAGCAATGTGAAAACCTTAGGAGAGTAGCAGTTTTGCCTTTTGGGCTCTAATAAGTTTTAGCAGTCTGAGTCTAGAATTACATCTACAGCCTTACGAGGACAGGGCATTTGTAAGATATTTTGTATTTTCAGATTTTAATGCTGCTGTAAGTGATGACTAAAAAGGTCAACGTTTGTTAAAAAAAAAAATCCACTTGGTTTCTGCAGCTTTCTCTTGGCAGAAAATGGATTTTCTACATGTGCAAGTTGCACCTGCTCAGCAAGGGCCTGTTTAGAAATTAGCTCTGCTCAATTTATGCTTATCTCTTTGTATAACTACATTTAAAAGGATTTAAGCAAATACAGCTTCTAACTGTGAAAATATGTATACAAAAAAAAAAAAAGAAGACAAAGCTAAACTATGACAAATGAGGCTTAAATCTGTTTTACAGCAGTTAAGTTAATTTGCAAGTAGAGTTTTTTTGTAAGTATGTTTCCTATTGATTACTGCAGAGTACCTGGAAGGGATCTGTTTCAATATTTCCATGTTGGTTGGAAATCAAAGATAGAGAATTTCTTGTACAGTGTAGGCAGGGGTCCTTCCAGTTCAAGCCAAGCTGATAAATAAGTTGGAGCCACGGTAGAAGATTGATTTCAACAATTTGTGTTGGCTTGATTTTTGAAGTAATGGTTGGAAAGTGGTGAAGGTCTGAAGAAACCAAGTTATTTAATCCATCAACAAGCACGATACATTTGTACTCCTCAGTTCCAGAGTTGGGAATTATTTTAAATATTTATGAGGAAGTACATTGACATGTTACCCAAAGCCCTGTAGGACATGAGGAGTAAACACCTGTAGATGTACAACAAGATGAATCTGCTCAGATTAAGTCTCTTCTGATAGAGGGCAAAGCAGTTTTATTTCCTACAGCCTTAGCAAAATGAAAGCATCACACTGTATTTTTACAGTCTTTTTTGATTCATGCAATCTTTTCTACACTGCTGCTCTCATTGCAAATTATTGCTATGTTTGCTGTCATCTTTTATGAAATAAAAAAGTAGTTTGGCATCAAAAATAAGTTCCCTGCAGCCATGGAATCTTGGCATACAGCTTCTGATTAATTACTTACACCAATATTACATGCTTTACAGGACATTTATTACTGGAGCTGGATTCATTAGAGCAGACGTAGAATTTTTTATAAGGCTGGAAATAGGTTGTAAATTGTAGAGCTGACATTACTCTATTTTAGAATTAGCAGAAAAATAGATGCCTGAGATTTTTTTTTAAAAACAAATGCCTAAAGTTAAACTCTGTCTACATTTTAGTGAAAATATCTTGGTACTTATCAGCTTTGGAAAATCAAATAGGCACATAGAGATCTAACCATTGTAAGAACCCAGTAAGAAAAAAAAATTGGCTAAGATTTGTTAAAATACTATTTTGTCAATTGAATATTTCACTTCCTGGTCCTAATTTTTTTTTAGTATGAAAATATTTACATAGGCAGTTTAGAGTGTTTTGGAGGGTGAAACAACTGTGAATTGCTATGGCAACAAATAACAGCAACAGTTTCTTTCCCACCTCTCTCCATGTGAAATTATTTCTTATGCATGAGATTAACTAAAAGTCTCAGCAAATGTTTGTCTCACTTGATGATAAAGAGCAACATATTCTTATCAGCAGCCAGGGAGTCTTTCCCAATGTACAGTTTTTATTAGCATTACAAATAGATTTTGGAGACAGAATGGAGTTTTCCTCTCCAGGCTGAGACACTAAAATCAAGGGGTTGTGGGGCATGTCATTGTAGCTTAGACCCTAAACAGAAGCCAGGAGAGCTGTCAAGTTTGGATCTACATTTCCAAAGTCAGAGGTTATTCAAA
This sequence comes from Corapipo altera, assembly GCF_003945725.1. Lineage (NCBI taxonomy): Eukaryota > Metazoa > Chordata > Aves > Passeriformes > Pipridae > Corapipo > Corapipo altera. The sequence goes on from NW_020884911.1 coordinate 4,802,741, forward strand.
CTCATCTCAAATAGAAACAGAAATAGGCCAAAGGCTTCCACATTAGTCACACCAAACAGCTACACTCTGGGGAATTTATGACATTCCAAGAGAAACCGGTCTGTCACTCGGATGTGTGGTGAAATCACCTCTGCTTTCAGGAAGGAGTAGGATGGTAATCAGTTTGGTGGAAATATTTCAGTGGCAGCTGAGATCTGCCCAGAGGATTTGTGTGGATATTCTCAATGGCTGCGAGGTGAGGGAGCCTCCAGAGGGAGGAGTGGGCACTGCAGCTGGAATGGGATTTGACACCAACCACTCCTTGAAAAGGTCAGAGGAAGGAAGCTGCAATTGAGAACAGTCCACACTGATCGTATGTGTGACCTGGAAGGCACAGGTCAGTGCTTGGAACAGAGGGGAGGTCACCACAATCAGGAGTGACTGGAGACATGAGTCCCCTCACTTGTAGAATGTGCTGCTGTTTAAACACAGTCATTTACCTAGGCACACAGTTTAAAAGAGCAAACAGAAGAATGCTTTGCATGGCTCCGTGTCCAGCATATTGAAAAAAACCCTCTTTTGTTCTTTTTGCAGTTCATTATTTTGATGTATTTTCTAATGACTGACTTGCAGGCAGAGCAGGGCTGCTCTGTGAAGCTTAGAGCACTTCTTCAACTACAGGAGTACTTGGAAGATACTTACATTCATCAGCTGAAGCCAGAGCAAAATGTTGGCAGTAAAAGCAAGAGAGGGAGAACTGATTGTTTAAAAAGTGACTAACATTTCCCTTTTTTTTTTTCTCTCCACTGTTTTTTGTTTCAGCATTACCAGAACCTTTGCATCAGGTAAAACAGAAAAAGTCATCTTTCAGGCACTTAAGGAATTAGGTCTTCCCAGTGGAAAGGTATTTAGTGGTTTTGAATAACTGTTTTTGTATACTAATAAACTGATGACTCAATCACATTTGTAGCTGTAATCTAAGTCATTTGCATCACAAAAAACCATGCCTGTTGTTCATGAGTAACTTACTAATCACTGTATGTTGTTTACTGAAGCCAAAATGTAGTTAAAATCTGTATGACACAGTGGTCCTTAAATCTCTTAGATGAGGCTTCCCTTATTTTCTCTCACGGATTACCTTTTGTTCATTTATGCAAAGTGTATGAGCACAAAATATACATGTAATGTCTTTTTTGTTGAATTTTTTGGACTCCTGCTGTTCTTTGCTCCTGTCCTTTGGAGAGCTGCTCTCCAGCTCTGCCCCACTCACAACAGGAGCCCCCAAGAGGTGATGGCTGGTGATGGTTGCAGATAGTTTTTTTGGCTTTACACCCCCCCCAGTCTCTCTTCTTTCATGTTGGAGACTCCAGCCCTTCTTAGCCTGACTGCAGCAACCCCCTGGTGAGGCTGCAATCTCCACCCAGGGAGGTGGGGTGTAGAAAGACACGAATCCCCAGCACAGAAATACATGAATGTCTGGCACCTGAGATGAGATTTTTTCCTCACTCCTATAGTAATTATCTTGTCCAGAGGAGGACATGACACTGAATATGTTATCCATGCACTTCATTCCTCATGGAAGTTTTACATACCCCTGTATGAGAACTGCCCAGCTTTTTAAAACCATTGAACCAAACCTGGGACTTCATCTCAGTGTTCCTTGGCTTCAATATAAGTATTCTGAAATTTGTACAATATTTTGAACGTTTTGGGTTTTTTTTTTTACTCCTCAGAAATAAAACAGACTGTTTTCCATCCCTATGCTTATGTAGAATTAATGTTACTGTGAGGTTAGAATACAAGCACATCAAACAGATTTATGATAAAGATGAATTAAGAACTGCTTTCAGAAAGTACAGAAGAAACCGGGTAAATCTATACCAGGTAAAGAGCTTAAACCAGTTCTCGATTGCTTTTTCTGATATGAGATATTCTCTTGGGAAAAGAGCAGATAAGCTCTCTTTTCTGGATAAATGTACCTTTGCATTTTGTTGCAGAATGATGAAATCGAGCCTGCAGCATTTACTTACGAGAAATTTTATGAGCTCACCCAAAAGATTTGTCCCCGAACTGACATAGAGGATCTCTTTAAGAAGATGTAAGTTCAAATTTAATTTAATCTTGCTTTAAAGACATTTTGCTGTATTTTTAGTCCATATCTAATAGCGACAGAACACTGTAAAATTTACCTAACCTTGAATTCTAGTAGCATCAACAGTACTTTAAGACAAGCTCAAGTCTATGTTTTTCCCCTTCCTTCCCTCTCAGACTGTTAATGTAAAAGTTCACTCTGTATTTCAGAGCAACTTTTACATGAGTTAGAGGAAGCACCTGGAACTTTTTTTTTTTTTGCATTGGCTTTACTAACTACTGTAATTTTTAACTTGCTCCTTTAGGTGATTAACACAGTATGTGAACTAATTAAATTAAATAAGAAATTTGAAGTTCAAGAAGTTTCCTCACTCAATTTATTCTCAGCTGGAGGACTTACATGTTGTTTTATGAAGTAATGTTTGTTAAGTTATAGGAATATATATGTTATGGGAGTTATACTGTGCCAAGCTTAGACTGTTAGTATGTTTTATGTGACTGTTCAGTTTGAGATTATAGAGCTACTTCAAGTAGAAAAGTAGGTGGTTTTAAAAGTATCAACAATGTCAACATGTAAATCATACCTACTGTAGCATCGTGTATAAAAACTTACATTCTCTAATAAATTTCTTTTCAGCAATGGAGACAAAACTGATTATTTAACGGTAGACCAATTAGTGAGCTTTCTAAATGAAGTAAGCTTTTTCATACATTAACTACCATACAAGTCTGTCTGCAGTGGCTTGCTTCTTCCAATCTTTCCATTGCATGAATCCTGCCATTATTTGCTGTGCTTTTGATCCGCTGATCTTTCCATTTTGGTAACATCCAGGTGCAAAAATCAGCTCCGACCTTGTATGTTGTCCTGCTTTCTACATGTTGGCTTTGCAGTTTGCATCTGTTGATTACTTGCTGGTGTGTTATGTTGTGTGTTATGTATGTTTTATACATTTTATGCTGTTAAACGTTCGATGCAGTTTCAACTAAAATATACCCAGTGTTTTATTAAAAGCAATTATTTTTACCTGTAGGCCCCATCTAAATGTATCTGCTGTCTTTCTCATTAAAGAAAAACTGAAGTGGGCTTTTTATAAACAGTGGTTTGATTCTTCTCAGCAGCAGTATTTCAATCTGGTACAAATCTGAGAGCTAAGAGGAAGTTTTAAGAGTTTGTATATGATTTTTACAATGCTATGTGTGCAGAATAAGAGGAGATATTTTTATTACTGTATTTCCAGAATACACTTTTTGGCAGAAGTATTTAGTATTTCTTAGAAGCATCGTGAGTGTGTGAAGTAGTTCAATAAACAGAGTGGAGTTGCTTTTTTTTTTCTATTCCTAAAGCACATAAGTTATAGAAGGTTCACTCATTCAGAATTGCAGAGATAAATGCACTGTGTGGCTTTGACAAGAACACACATGTGGAAAATAGGCACATTCTACTTGGTTTTGTACCAGTAGATTCCTGTCATCTGGAACATGGAAAGCTGCTGACCTCACTATGTGATGTTTTTGGGTGCATTACCAAAAAATATCTCAATCTAACATTGTTTTACTAGTTACAAATCAATTTTGTATATATTTATGTATTGGATACTACCGTGTGAAGATTCAAGCAGTGAGTTCCCCATATATCACATTTAGAAGATAATTTTATTTTTCATAGGGAATGTGTGCCTTGCTCTTCACTAGCACTAAACTTGAATTACTTGTAGGAGGAGTATTCAAAAGAAAAGACAGTGAGAAGATAAACAGCTTCAGCACTAATGGTTACACACTTGGGCCTTTAGTTCATATCTGCTAGCAAATTTGAGCTCATGCTTAATCTTATTACTCTGAGACATTCTTTTACCTCCAGTAACTGATTAAAAAGTTAAAATTGAGTTGTGCTCTAAGTTTTGTGTGATTTGAACAGTTCTTTCTATGGAATTAGAAGCCTTATTTTATAGTAAGTATTGGAGAAAGATGCATCTTGCTGGCTGCCTTCCTATCGACACGATACGTTTTGCCTTTGGAAATCTTGTGGTTGGCCCTTTAGTTGGTGACCAGAGCTGGGAAAAATCAGCCAAATGTTTTTTACAGAGTAGGACATTCATTCTAATGACTGAAACCAATGCCTTTGCTCTGTGCTGGAGGACTTTTGGTCTCCAGATAGAGTTTAAACTTTCAGTCATGATTTGAAAGGCACGAAATGACCCACAGCCTCCCTCCTGAAGTGATTGTTTCTGTCCCCTTGACAGCTGGCCAACACTGCAATTAGCAGTGGTGTTTAATGCTGGAAAATATAAAAAGATTATTATCATTGCATAGGAGAGAGGAGTTACTTGGCAGAGAAATTCTTCATGAGACTCTTTAACTTAAATTATTCTGAAGTAACCTCCAAGGCATGCTGCAGAAGCTCCAAGTGTTATGGGTTTTTAAGGGAGCATGAGGATATGTTACTGGATATGAGAGGAGAGTGAGTGGCTTTCCTGGAGTTTTTCCAAACTCCTGTCTCTATTTGACTTCTAAATGCTGTTGTCTGACAGCTGATTTAATTGTGTGTCAGTATTAAAGCTTCTGGGAAGTTTTTAGAAATTTAATTATTGGCAGACACTGAGTATTATGTCTAGGTCTTCTACTTTTAAAGTTAAATTTTGAAAAAATAAAAGGTAGTAGAAAAGTAACTGAAATTACTACTGTAGAGATTTGTTCCTGACGTTCTTTTACAGCAATAAAATAATAATAAGGCAAGTAACAGTCAAAATAGAAATTCAGTATTCTGACCAGGACTAATCCTTTCTTCTGGGGAGGAGGTGTGGGGAGATCCTTTCCTATCCCCTCTTTCCCACTTCCTTGCTCTTCCTCTCTCTCTGTCTTCCACTGGCTTGTTCTTCCTCCCTCCTTCCCATTTACTCTTTCTATCTCCCTGTTTTTCATCTCCACAGAAGGACTCCCTTCTCACCACTGCACAGGGCAAATTCAAGGGGCAAAATTGGTTTCAGCACATTATTAACTGCTTTGTGTCTCAGTTTGTACCCACTGCAGGGGGAGGCTGGAGGCCAGGCTGGGGAGGATCTTTCTTTGCAGAACCATACAGGAATTCTTACTTTTTAGTCAGTTCACCCTCATATGGTTAAAGAATGTGTAGTGTAAGGGTGTCCTGTCTAGTGTGGTAACTACAACAATCAAATACAACACTGTTGGACACACACAGTTAGTCCTGGGCATGTTGTCTTTCTAGATAAACCTTCATGCTTTTGACTTTGGTCAGCTTTTGTGTTACAAATATGCCGTACCACCAAACCCAGAGGTACAGAATGTTTCCTCAAGGGATACTAGCAAACATTCTTACTTTGGGGTTTTTTTTAAGTAAATCTTTATCACTTGTCAATTTTACTTTATTTTTTAAGCTAAGTGAACATAAAGATATGCTTTTGTTCAAGTGGAAAATTGATAATGAGCCATGGTCATGGCTACTAGAAGACTATTTTGCTCTTAGCTCCTTCTGATAACTCTGAGACTCTTTCTCAAGAGGAGATTTTTTGCTTTATCCCATTTAATTTCTTCTGGTTTTTTATGACTAACTGTAGAAGAAAGAGGGTGGGAAAGAGCATTTTTCTTAAGAACCTTCCCTATTATTTCTTACAATTTTTGGAAATGGTGCATTGTCGCTAATGGTGTAAAGCTTGTCACTTGTCACAAGTAGAGCGAACCGTTGCATGCCAGTGTTGTGCTGCTGTTGTGTGCTGCTTAGCCAGTTATGTCCTGCATCCCTCTGCTCCCATATCATATTTCATCTGAGTTTTCCTTAGTTATCCCAACACTGATCTGTACTGAATGAACCTGCTGTGTTTTAGATGCTGCAGACTGCCAGTAGCAGTACTTGAGAGATCCCTCCTTAAGTGCATGATTGAATTGGCATTGGTTGTAATTTCTTGGAGTTAACAAAGCACCAGTGTTGCAAAAAAAGAGACAAAGTGCTTATTTTTGATTGGATATTCTTTTTCCTTGTGAAAAAAGTCAAAAAATTTACACATAAGGAATTACAGCAAATGCTGGTAGTGCTGTGTGAGCCATATCAATACCATCCTCCCCACTCCAAATTATTGATCCAATGTGGGGGCGGCCTGTTACGTTTCTGAATTCTGCTTAAGCGAAATCTTGAAAACTGTGCACCTACTGGGGTAAAAGAGTGTTTTCACAGTCATACTTATTTCTTTGTTTTATTGCATCTGCTTACATGCCACTATTCTGTTCAATTCTTGTTTTAATTTTCTTTTAATGGAGAATCAGGCGCACAATGTGCAGCTCTAATCCAGCATGGAGAAAAAGCAAAGTTACATAGCACACTTCTGAGGGAAAACATAAAACCTCTGTATTTTATTAGTGTTTTAGAAATCACTGCTAAATTGTAGCTAAGTATTGCATCTATTATTAAATCCTAATATTTTAAATTATTTTAGATATTAAATTATAAATTCAATTGAAGAGATGATACTGTGAAATTCTTTTGCATATTTCTTCTAAGAACCTGTGCTGGTTTTTGAATAGTTAAAAACATGATGTTTCCACAATTCACAAGTAATCATCAGTACTTATTTCTAAACTCAGATTTAAAATTCTTCATTTAAAATATAGCTTTATTTTACTTTTACTTTTTGCTTTAGCTGTAGATAATGTGTAAGATATGCATTTTTTCCAGAGGTGATTACAGTGCCATCAGTCAAGTCTGTCGTTTACAAGTCCTACCAAAAAGATTGGAGAGAGAATTTACAAAGAAGAGAGATTTAGCTATTTATTTTCAAACATTTCATTTGCACGTGTGCCATGTGCAGTCATTATTTTGATGAACAAGCAAGAGTAAGACCAGTTGTATGATGGCACTGGAGTGGTTTTTTTGAAATATTTTTGTGATTAAACTACCCAGGTTTCTTATGAAAGATAAGCTTTGTTTTCTACCTAAAGCTGAAATTACTGTTAAAACAATTTGTAAGTTTTAGGGCTGCTTTTTTTTTTCTTTTTAAATATCCACTTCTTTCTTTCTCATCTGCAGTAATGAAATGCTCTTGGATGATAACCATGCACTATATTATTTTGCTGAATTCCGTTGTTTTCTAACCTTAGCATCAACGAGATCCTCGGCTCAATGAAATTTTATTTCCCTTTTATGACACAAAAAGAGCAATGCAGATAATTGAGACATACGAGCCAGATGAAGACTTGAAGAGAAAAGGTAAATGGGGAAGGGAATTCAGTATTCACTGGGTTTAGGCATTTGGGGAGCTTGTTCTGAAGCATCCAGGCTTTTAAAAGGGAGCTTTATAGTCCTTATGGTCTGGGGGCAAAGCACTCGTGTGGTACCCAGTGAACTAGATCAGGAAAAATATCTCCCCCTCAAAATCAGTGTGGTTTTTTTTTTAGGACTATTTCCCTGGTCCAGGTTAGAGTGTGGCTACAAAGGCAGCCATGCTGATACAAAATGTGAGAGGCTGGGAACGAGTAAATGCAGAACAAGGCAACCTGCATGTGGCTGTGGCCAAGCTCTGAGAGAGACTGCAAAGCTGTACAGATATTGTGTAAAAACAAAGAATAAAGAAAAATTGCCATGTCCACACCCTTGGATGTGCATCTGCCTTCTTATAATGTAACCTCTATAGTGCTTGAGGGCAGCAGCCTGGCTTAAAACAGGGTGTTTTATGTGGGTGAGTATAAAAATGTTCTCTCCAAGCAAGATTTCAGGAAGTGTCTGCAAGCCATTCTTGGACTGCTCATGTCCTGACTGCTGGGAGTGTTGGAGGTGTCAGTGGCTGAACTTAGTTCCCAGTTCTTACCCATTTTGCTGAAGCAGCTGTGCTGGGATCAGCTGCAGAAATTAAAAATATTGCTTTCCCCATCTGTCCTCCCTGCCCTTTTTGCTGGAAGTTGCTGTTGTCGTAGCAAGCAGAGAGGAGACTGCAGCTTTGCAAAGCCTGTAGGCATCTTAACAGGATTCCTCTGTCACCAGACAGTTAGGGGAATATATCAAGGTAGCACTGGAGAAGCTTTTACCCATCCACTCGTGCTGCCACTGCTGCTGCAGGGTGTGCAAAGCAGAGAACAGAAGGAGGCAATGTCTAAACCTGCCTCAGTTAAGCCTGGCTCAGCACTGAGCCCTGTTGGGTTCCCTGTGTGATTTTATGTTGCTTCATGATCCCAGGTCTTGACACAGGCCTATAAACTTAGGAGATATCTCTGCAGCTGGATTTGTAGCTTTCCCCACTCCTTATAGTCCTTCAGTCCTTTTAACTAAACTTTTAGGGGAAGAGACACTGTGTTGTGCACCAGATTAATAGATTCCTCTTTTGGTTCTGTGAAAAGATGGATTTTGCAGGAATCAACTGGGACAGAGGAGATATTTCTCTTGTCTAGGAGACATTTATAAATGTTATGGGGATTTTCCACTCACAAGCTTGTTTCTCTTCCTCTCTGCATGGAGTAGAATGCTCCAAGTATTAATTACTAGATATTAGTCAGCTCTATCCTTTTTTATTTATAATTTTTAAGGACACTCATCTTTGATTCTTATTGGTGCCAGTGTATTTTACACATTTTCCACAATGAGGAAACACAGCTACCACCTGTTAAGGATGGAAGATACAAAAACATATTTTATGAGGGTGGAAATTAATCTGAAACTAGAAAAGAAAATAATTCAATCTTGGCTATTTATTTAGATTCATTCTTTGATTTTTCTTTCTAACAAGGTTTTTAATAAATGTGGTAAACCTCCTGCAGGGGTAGGGTTATGGAGAGTAGCAAGAGAACAGCAGCAGTGTCCTCTCACAATGTTCCTCCAGGGATCATATTCACTGATGCAGATTTTATCCCAGAACACAACAGAGCTCTGTTAAGCTGCTGAAGTCTCAGCTATAGTTTTTCTAGAACAGCTGTCCAGATGTGACATTTTTCCACAAGATGATGCACTAGAAATACGTATCATCTAAGATTTTACTGTGCTGCTGCTTTTAAGTTCTTGGTGATAACAAAATAAAACCATTCTTCAAGTTGAAAATTCCCTTTTACCCCCCTTTTCCCCCCCCCCCCCCCTTTTTCCATACTCAGAATCAGCTGAGAGGATTTGAATAAGACATCCCACGACAGTTCACCTCTGGCTGACTCCAAGCGCAGAAAATGTAAGCTCCAGTTGAGGATTTTTTCAGGAAGTTAGGATTAGAATGAAAACTTGGATCACTCCATTTCTCTGTATAAGAGAAAAGTAGTCTTAAAGAAAATAAAATAGGACTGCTGCAGCCTGTCCCTTGACAATAGCTGAGTATTCATAAATGACTTCAGGGAAAGCAGCCTCCAAACTAGTGCCAGATAACCATTCTCTGCAGCAGCTCTTTGTGAGTAATCCCTTCTTCCCTACCCCAGATCATTCTTCAGACTCTTGGCCACTTCAAAACTGATACTGCTGTACTGATTATTTGGCTTCATTAAAAATTATCCATTACCTTACATTTTTTATACTTTATTGAAGCATAGAACAGCAGAGAAATAAGAGAAAGGTGTTATGGATTCTGTCCTCTGAATTACTAGGTGTGCCATGTTCACTGTAGAAGTGAATTGCTTTTAATTTATAAAGGTATAAACTTGTATTTCCAACCTGATATTTTGCAAATGAACCTGTGCAGACATTTTCAGGTACACATCCACACGTTTTTGTCAGTGGAGAACAGTCTCTGCACATGCTGCGAGCTGATTAGCAGTGATGTAGCACAGTCAGGGCAGGACTAACCATGAAGGAGGGGAGGAAAGTGCTGTAGAAGGCTGGTACATGCAAGCTCAGGATTTCTGATTCAGAAAGTCCCAGAGACCAAAATTGTTGGGAGTTCTCTGAGGAGATGTCACTACTTGTTTGCCTTCTTCACATCCTCTTGGTGCCTTAGGTCTGCTAATGGTGAGTGCTGGACCTCAGGTTCTGAGCTGGTGAACACCCGATTTTTTCTTTTGTTATCTGGGAACAAAATGGCACATTTTGCACCAGGGTCAGCTTGGAGTGGTGGATGGGCAGAACTTCTGTCTGCTTGCAGAAGCCTGTGTAAACACAGTTTTTGTGCTGGGATTCCTGCTCTGTGAGACAGTTTGATTCCTATCCACTCTGAATATCTGGGAATAATTTACCATACCTTCTTCCTTCTAGGTGTCATATCCAGCGATGGGTTTTGCAGATACTTGATGTCAGATGAAAATGCCCCAGTTTTCTTAGACCGTTTGGAATTATATCAAGAGATGGACCATCCTTTGGCTCATTATTTCATCAGTTCCTCTCACAATACCTATTTAACAGGCAGGCAGTTTGGTGGCAAGTCTTCAGTGGAGATGTACAGACAAGTGCTTTTGGCTGGATGCAGGTTGGAAGCAGGAGATAACACCCTTTAATATTTGTGAATCTGATACTTTAAACCTACGTAATATACCTTGGTGATGATATATTGTATAATTGAGTGTATAAATATGTTAGTGTGGTAAATGAAAACACATTTATTTAAGACTCTTATTTTTCTCATGAAAAACCTTGAAAAGCAGCGCAATATAGAAATTGATACAAAGAGAGAGTTTGTGAGAAAGGAAATAGAAGTTAGATCTCAAAATGACAACTGAAGAATTTCAGACAGCTTTCTGCTTTATAATTAAGAAGTTTATTTGTAAATGAGAATCAGTTTATGATATCCTGCATAATTTCTTGACATACTAACCTGAGAATCCGAAGAGTGTTTTCACGCTGAAGGCATTATTGTCCAGATGTAAATACATTGACCCACAGGTGCTGTAAGGTAGAATATCCAGACTCGTAGAAGGAGTCTGAAATTACATCTGTACAGCTTAGAAAGGACTGTGTAATGCCTAGAACTGCTTTGTAACTTACTGCTCTGACCATCGTTATTCAGGATCTATCCCAAGTAGCTCACCTGGAATGAAAAAGCTGACATCATTTTTCTTGGATTTCTAGGTGTGTGGAGCTGGACTGTTGGGATGGCAAAGGTGAAGACCAGGAACCAATAATAACACATGGAAAAGCAATGTGTACAGACATTCTTTTCAAGGTAAGTGCCTGACCTCTACACCTGGCAGTGAGCCCCAGAAGAACCCATGGGCAAGAATCCGTGCAGGGCACCCTCCCCTCCTCAGCAGTGAGGTGCTGCTCCCATGTGACAGACTGACAGATTGCACGGGCACAGTTCTTGTCCCCAGATCTTAGGGCTCATTTCTGACCTGTATCACACACCCCTCTTCTAATTTGAATCCTGTTATTTTATTTTTTAGGATGTGATTCAAGCCATTAAGGAAACAGCATTTGTTACATCAGAGTACCCTGTCATTCTTTCATTTGAAAATCACTGCAGGTATGTAGTGCCCATTTTTAATTTTTAAATGGTACAATGTCTGAGAGAGGTGATATAATTTAAAATACTGTAATTTGAGTGTACTTGAAAACTCTGTAAGCTATTGCAGGTATACTGAATGTTACTTGCTAATATACTATCTTCATATAGCTTAATAATGGCAATATTTTTATCTGTGATAAAGCTGTGAAATATATTTGGATGTTCCATTAGCTGTGTGAGATTGAGTTATTCTACTTTTTTGGTCTTTAAATTCATCTTTGTCAGATAATAGACTTTTATTGACAGCATAATTATACAGTAAAGTAATAGTTCTCAGTGGAGACAAAGTGGGCAGTATATAATTTGGGATGTCTGCATTACTTAGTATTATTCTATTGTGCTGAGTAATAGTGATTTTTTTTTTAATATTTAAAAATTAACCAGCACACTGTTTTTCAGCAAATACCAACAATACAAGATGTCAAAATACTGTGAAGATCTTTTTGGAGATCTCCTGTTGAAGCAGCCTCTAGAAACACATCCAGTATGTCATATTCTACCAGTCTGGTGATTTTTTATATTGTTTGTGTTTAAAAGGGATGATAATCTGAGATCATATCACCTGTAGTGCTGTTCGCTACCAGTCCTGTGCTTTCAAAAACGACTAGTGATTTTGGATGTCTATGCTTTTTGGTACCAACTTGTCTTTGTCTGATTTGTTTAATCTCTTCTGTACAGGGCTCTGGCAAGCAGCCTGGGGAAACCCATCCCCTTGATGTGGGACGTAATATCAGCACCTACATAAAATACACCACACACATTGTATCTGCAGGTCATACATAACTCTGAAACTGCCAGTCACTGATGAAAACCAATTCATTATAAATTGCATGGTCTTGGCTGAAGAAAGCTCTTCCTTCAGCTGCACATTGCATGTTTCATGCTCCAGATCAAGTCCTGCAGTCTAGGTGGCCCCCACTACTGCCTTAAGAATTAAATTAAGCACCAGGAGTTTCCTGCAGTCTCATTTGGACTGTCAAGTGCACTGTAATCTGCATGCACTTCACTCTCCTGCATGGCAGGAGATAATAACAGACACTCCTTCACAAACACAACATTTGAGACTTTAATAGCTTGTTACCCAGAGCTTGCAACTCCTCCTCCAGACCGTCCTTACTCTCCTAAAACGAGCTTGCTATGTGCCAGCAGTCACCCAAAACCTGCAGATGCTCCTTAGTGCCACAGCAAAGAGCACTCTGCTTTACCTTTCAGCTCCTGCCCGTGTGACCCTGGCAAAGGGGGCTCCTGGCATTAGCATTGCTAGAGCTGTGCTTTTTGTGGCTTCCCTTGCACGTTGCAGGGGCAGCAGCACACAAGGCTTGGTGAATATCAGGTTGTTGCCCTGAAAAAGTGCATCCCAGAGAACATCCCAGTGTTCCCCTGCGGTGTATGCAGCACATTGCCACGTTACTCACAAACAGCAGCTTCCAGCAGCTCTCAGGGCAGCCTAAAACAGAGCTGGCCAAAGGCTGCTACGCTTCTACCTCAGGGCCCAGTATTCAGCCTCAGCTGCCTGTGCTCTGTAGCACTGCTGAGCCTTCTGCATTTTGTGTCCTTTCCTCCTCTTGGCTGAATTCAGTGCCCAGCTGCTCACAAAGCAAATGTTGCAGAGGTGGCAGGAGGAGCCTGGAACATACACTTTAGGAGTGCTTGGGCTCTGGTAACCTCAGCTGATCCACTGAGGAGGGCAGGCTTAAGAGAGACACGGCACTGGTTGAAGCAGGTTTGGTTTTAAGTAAAAGCAAATATTTGTCCCAGTGGGCATCCAACTGTGCCCTTGCTTGGGGATACAGACTGGCATCCTGCAAGCCCAGGGATAAATGAGCTCTCCGGCACTGACATCTAGTGGAATTACAGCCCCAGTGCTCTCGAGAACAAATGTGTTTTCTCTTCATCCAACAAACTGAAACTCCCATGCCTGAGCTTGCCTGGTGGGTGTGGAGAATTATTACCCTCCTGCAAGGAGGTTTACACCCATTCTCCTGGAATTGGGTTGATTTTGGTTTTTTTGCTGGGTTGTTATTTGTCACCTCTGCTACTTTTATTTGGTTTCAAGCTGCGGTGGTTTGCTCTTTTGTTTCTTCATCTAGAATGCTGCTTCTGTGTAGCTCAGATATGGATTTGAAGATAAAAATATCTAAATAATTCTTCTAAGACTTTTTACTAGTCCTGGAAATACCTTCTACTCTTGTATCATATATGGTTCACTGAAAACCCCAGTCCAATTTACCAGCAACCCCTTGCATCGTATTCTTAGCAAGCCTGAGGCGGAGAGGTTGCTAATTACTATACAGAAATCACTGTTTCTTAACCTCAGTTTTGTGAGAGGGCTTAAATTAGAGGATTTTGTACTTTTTCTCTTTTCTCAATAATGTATTTTCTTCTTTCCCAACCTGGAACAAACCTTTTAGTAGTATTTCCTTGAGTATGTGAAACTCACCCCTTACCTTTCACAAAGATGTGACCCTGTGACCATACTGGCAAAACTAGTCCTCATTACCTGGCTACTGGGTAGTTTTCTGTTCACCAGTGCCAGTCCTTTTCCACTCTGTAAGTGTGTGTGAGCTCCCTCACTTGCACTATTACATCTCGAAGGGACCATAAAAGGTGACCGACTTAGAGATCGAATAACGGGCTAAACTGTGACTGTGTGTGAACCAAGGGAGGGAGGGAAAGTAGGAAGTGTGTTCTGATGAGGAGTTGCAGGTCACATCCATGCCCCCTGCTAAGCAGGAGAGAGGAGAAAATGTTTTGACCAGTGCAGCTGAGGGTGGCACAGGCTGGAGACCAGCAGCATTTACCTGAGCACAGCTTTCCCATGGGATAGGGAAGAAGCAGAGGAGACCATATAACTACAGTCACACTAGATCCTGGGGTTGTGCCTGAGGTGGCACTGCTTGTTCACTGCCCCTTACTATTTCTGTCCTAAAGTCAAAATCCCAAATAGTGATACAGATGGGCCAAATAGCTGTTATTAAGCCTTTTCTTTAAATTGTTTTACAGCTTGATCCGGGTAAAGCCTTGCCATCTCCTAATGACCTCAAAAGAAAGATTCTCATAAAGAATAAAAGGCTGAAACCTGAAGTAGAAAAAAGTAAGTAAAGCTTGTCAAATATTACATAAACAAAAATCCAGCTCGCTACAAAAGGACTTTGTTACTGAAGTTTCCAAATTGCTTATACTTTAATGTTGGAAGCATATGAATTATATGTAAATGACATTTTGTTTGCCCTTGTGTTTCATACTAGTGTCAAAGTCTGGGCCTTGATATCAGCATGCAGCAAAGGCATAGATAGACCTGGGAATGTAATCCTGGGACTTTTATCAGACTGCTGGTGGAGCTAAAATACAGCACAGATAGAATCTCTTGTAAATTCTGCCTGCACTGGCATGTTTGCATTGCTGTGTTTTTCCAGGATAAGCATGAAATTAAATGGAATTTCAAATTGCTCTTCTTGCTGTTGTTGCCAGTTCTGATATTTATCTTCTTTCAGTAATAGTAATGCTGCTATATTAGTTTCCAGTATGGCTGTAATGATAAACCCTGGTCCTCCTCCATTCAAAGATAAGCATGCAGACCTTGCACTGACTTCAGTCATACATGGTGTGGCATTTCATCCTGTCTAACTGAAATGCACATGGGAATACAATGAAAATCCGAGCACTTTGCCTCCATTTGCATGGATCAAGCCCCGAAGAGACAGCTGTCTATTTATTC
Organism: Corapipo altera; assembly: GCF_003945725.1. NCBI lineage: Eukaryota > Metazoa > Chordata > Aves > Passeriformes > Pipridae > Corapipo > Corapipo altera. The sequence continues at coordinate 4,817,939 of NW_020884911.1, forward strand.
TTTGAAGAAGTAATATGCTTGCTCCAAAGATCTTTGAAGTCTATGGAAATTTAAGAGGAATTTCTTCACAGAAAGGGTGGCTAGACACTGGAATGGACTGCCCAGGGAGGTGGTGGAGTCGCTGTCCCTGGAGGTGTTTAAGGAAAGACTGGACATGGCACTTGGTGCCCTGGTCTTGTTGCCATGGTGGTGTTTGGTCATCGGTTGGACTCTGTCTCAGGTCTTTTCCAACATAATTGATTCTGTGATTCCGTGAAATATATTTCTTAACTTGAGTGAGCTTTGGATACAGCCCTTACTTGACCACTCTTCAGGTCTAACAACAGTGTTTGTTTATTGATGCTCTTTACTCCGTAAAATTTTATTACTAACTGAAAACTTAGAGAACTCATTAAACAAAAGTAGCTCTCGGGATCCGAGAATCATTTATGATTGTTCTCTTGTACTTCTTTGTGCTACATACTGTTCATGCCATGACTAATTTAATTTTATTTCTCATATTAACAGAACAGCTTGATGCTCTGAAAAAGATGATGGAGGCTGGGGAAACTGCTGCTCCTAATATCCTAGAGGATGATAATGAAGAGGAAATAGAAAGCGGTGAGGGTTTCATGGAGAAGGGCTCTCAAACGTTGCCTGTGGTAAATCAGTAGGGTGGCATGAGCAGTTAGGATGCTCTTTACCCACATGCCTGCAGTCTCTGCCAGCAGCAGTAAGTCTGGGCTCTGTGCAGGACTATTTGTACACACCTCCAGCCTTACTATCTCATCCCAGGCACGCACCACAGCTGCTTCTGGCTCTGTGGTAGGATCATGAGCTTAGTTAGTGGTACTAGTGGTAATTTTAACTTCCCCTTACTTTTCAGGAGTCATGTTGGAGCACCAACCAAGTAAAATTTTCACTTTGTGTGTGTGAGAGTGAGCCTGGGAAGCTGTGCTCTTTGCTTTGGAAACAGATTTTGGCACTGTGTTTAATACTTGTGTCAGGTTGGATTATTGCATTATACTTTTGAGGGATAGGATTTTTCTTGCCAAGCTTCAGGTATCTTCAGTGTAAATGTCTTGCTCTGAGCCAATGATATGGAATGTATTTATGACCAGCACAGAAAAATAGACATATTTAGGGTATGATCCACCTTGTCTGTTTAAATGTCCACCTTCAGAAGAAGTAAATCATGCATTGCCTGCAAGTGTCTGAACCAAGGAACTTTGACCCATGTCATAGTGAATGTCCCAGCTTTAGCCTACCCCTTGGTCCTCTCATATATTAGATATGTATTTTTTTTCTATTACTTTGCTTTTTTATCTTCTTTGAGTACCCTAGATTCTAATGGAATATCGCCTTAAAAGCAAATGAAAATGATCCCCTAGAGTAGGGGCACACAAAGAGACTGTAACAACGCACACAAGAAACCTGGACACTACTATTTTCTTTTATCTGTATTTAAAGAACTCTGTCATCATATCTTGTTATTTTCCCAAGGCTGTTGGCTTTTTATTTTTACGCTTTTTCTAAGCAAATTACTGCTTACTTCAAAAATCCAGTAAATAAAATTTCTCTTGCCATGCCAAAACTCTAAGGATCTTTGACCTTAGCTGTAATTTGCTACACTTGGAAACAGTTAAATAGCACTTGGAAATCTAATACCCTGTATTTTATTCCTGTTTTTAAAAAATGCCCAAACCAAACCTGTGTATTCAACTGTCATTTGTTGCATGTCTGGCACAAAACCAGCAGTTGTTGTGGGTTTTTTCTCCACTGATCATTTTTCTTTTCTGTGCAGCTGACCAGGAAGAAGAAGCTCACCCCGAGTACAAATTTGGAAGTGACCTTACTGTCGATGATTACAGTCAAAAAGAAGCTGTTGCCATCAGTGTCAAAAAGGTGGGATTGCTTCTTATCTGTATTTTTTAGAAAAACTTCCCATGGAGGCAGGTGTAAAAGGCACTCTGTTTTGTGGAAGCATCACAGCACTTGTTGTCAGAAGATTCACACCTGAGATCTTCACCAGATGCCCTTAACCTTTAGGTTCATGAGAACACACAGTTTTGTAGCCCAAAATAGTCCTTCCTTGTTCAGGTAGAATGTTCATTGAGGAAACAGGATCAGAATGTAGGGAAACAGTGTACAAGTGGGGGATTTGATGAAAAATACTGATTAAAGGCAACAAGAATTAAAGGCAGCAAGAAGTTTCCTGCTCCCGCCTCTGATATTTTGCTTCACATCTCAGGTGCAGAGCCCTTCTAAGAGGTGGAACATCAGATTCCTTTCTCAGTGGTGTTTTTACAGGGCTGCATTCTGTGTCTTCATTGCAGGGTTTCCCTCTGTCATTTTTTATTGTTCCTTAGGGCAGACTCTCCCTTCCACCTCCAGCAATGAAGGCAAAATAGAACAGTCATTTCCCAGTAGGGTGGTGTGGCAGTGGGGCTATGTCAGACAGCTAATAGGCAGGGGAAGAGTTCCCTTTATTCCACTTATACCTGATTTAGTACAGTTTATCAGTCTCTGCTCAGTAACTTGGATATTACTTGATGGTAATTAGATACAGAATATTGGAATTGAAATCTAAGCCTGCTCTGGTACTGGAGATGTTATTTCTGCTTACTACAGAAAAAAAGCCCACATGTGAGTGCTAAGGTACCTTATCAGATCCTGCTCCTCTGTCATATAAGTGTTTTGGCCACTTCTTCTCTCCTGCCTGGCTACCTTTGGATCTTGCTCCAGATAGAAATAGAGGTATGGATAATCCTTCCTAGCACAGACTGCCCTTGGCAGCGTGTCTCCAGCAGTATCAGAGATATCAGACCTGCCTTCTACCTGTCTCTTCAGGTCAGCATCTTTGCTTCTTCAGGACTTCTATGAATCCTTCCCCTGAAGTATCATTTAACTTCTTTGCTTTAGGGCAGTTTCACTTACAAAGTCAGCTGGTCCTTAACTACCTGACTGTTTCGGGGTTTGGGTTTTGGTTGGGGGATTTTTGGTGGTTGTTTTGAGGATTAGTTTTTTGTTTCCAGATTAGTCACTCATCCTCACCATGTCCTTGAGTAACTTTTCTGCTTCTTTGCCGATCAGTGACTTGATCTTTATCCTTTAGGAGTTTACATCCAGTGCCCAGACAGTTTATCTGTTGAAGTTTCTTAGTAGTGGTAGCTTGTAATTGAAGACAGACAGCAGTCAGACCTTTTCCAAATGTGGACATTTCAAGCACAGTTTACAGCAGCCTTAAGTTTTCAGAGCCTTGCAGTTTGCATATCCAGATTGGATGATCTTTTGTGTGGTCTGGAGGTGTTATTCTTTCATTCTTCTCTGAAAACTTCCTGTCCCCAACATCTAATGAGAGCTCTGTTTTGGGCTTAACTAACTGGCATCCTTCATCCTATTCCAGTTGTTAGCCAGCTGTTGAGTTTCGTATCTTGTGTACCCAAGTTTCAAAGAGACTACAAATTTTTGCAAGTTTATGGGAGAGATGAGCCACACAGGAAGGTGTGGAAAAGGGTATACTTTTTACTAAATTAATTAACTTTTTGAGGATTTTTTCCTTATTGTGCGTGTTTCCTATTGCTTTTTCTTTGGGTAATGTATATATATTTTTTTTCCCTTAGGCTGTTGAAGATTCTGAGCAAGAAAACAATAAAAAGGTGACACATAGGATGTTATGTAGTTTATTTTATTGCTTTCTATATAACATGCATATTACTTACCATGCATTCTTAGTGGTTTAACAATTTTACACTCAGTTTTACTGCACCTACACAGTATTTTTGGAAGTGACTCTATCTCCTTTTGTACCCTAGGGTTTCTTTGACTATAGTTTTATACTGGGCTTAGGGCTGTCAAAAAATTTGGGAAGAGACAGAAGTGCATGACTTTTGCCTGCTTAGAAGTGTCTGATCTCAGTCTCAAATGTCATTGACGGGGAAACCAGTTCTTTGAATGGTGTTGAGATGTATCATCCCTGCTTCTTTTTTTTTCCTCTGCCCTTACCCTGACTGCACTTTGTTTTCCTCTCTCTTTTTCTTCCTTTTGCTTTCCCTGGGGACTTCTGCATTTATCTTCTCCCAGGAATCCCTTCTGTAAGACACTTCCCACCTCCTTCCGCTGTCCTCCTCCTCCTCTTCTCTCATTAAAGCTACTCCTGTTCCTAACCACACTTTGTTTCAGTCTGTGTTGTTTTCTGAGTGGGTTCTGCTTCTTTTCTTGAGGAGTGGTGAGGTGTAAATAACAGGGAGATCAACTTTCCCCCATTGTTTTCTCTATCCCCTAAAAGGTTCGTGTGCTGTTGTAACCATTAGTTTGTTTCTGTAGAGTTTAAGAAACATTCTATCCTTACCCCTTTCTTAATTCATAGTTTTAAAGTTGTGAACATTGCAGAGTACAGCCCATTTACTCTAAAAATTATGGGTCTGCAAGCAAGTAAGATAAAATCAATGACCAGTAGACTGTCTTGGAACATTGAGCTAGTGTGTCAGTAATGCAGTCATACAGCTGTGATACCATTGCCAGGGCACTGAGGCATCATAATTCCTTTGACTTCCTTTTCCCTGGAGTTCATCAATCCTGGTGTAGGTGTTAATGGATCAGGATAGTCAAATGTGGTCAGTGGTTCTGAGCAGTCAACAAGAGGCATATTGGAGAACCCTGGTTTTTACAAGATGGGTGGTCACCTCTTCCTGAGTTATTTGCCTTTCAGAAATTAAGACACTGAAAAGGACTAGTTGAAAACCTTTGGCCTGAATTTGACCTAAACTCTATTAATAGATATTAATCTAGTAATAAAAAAATATACCTGTTTTCTACTAATAAAGGGATGTACTTTTTGGCATATTTAGGGAACAGATCTGTGAACCCTCAGTCTGCCCATTCCTGAAAAGCAGTTGGATTGAGCCCTGGTGATCAGCATTAAAATATGGTGTCAGTTTGATTTCATGGGCCGCTGGAAGTTTAATTCAGTCTAAAATGCACATACAACAATGTGTACCTGGACTCATTCTGCTAACTCAGCTATTCTATGCACTCAGAAAATGATGTTCCTCGTGGCTATAATCATCTTATATCGAGGCATAAATGGTTCCACTTCAAGTGGTTTTCATTCTTTGAAATGTGTCTGGACTGTGTGACAGGTAGAGGCACAGACCCATAATACTGGCAAGTGGTTTTACATTTCCTTGACTCTCCCATCTCACTGAGTAAATGAGTTACAGTAGTGTAGGTTCTGTGAGCTGCATTATTCTCTAATGAGAAAGGGCTTTGCAGTGCTTCCTCTTATTGACTATTTCCTGATAAGATAGGGAAGGAGAACTTTCTGACAAACATGAGCTACAGGCTGAAAATAAAAAGCTGTACTGCAAGAATTTTTGACTATACTTAGTACTTCCTAGCAGAAGTTCACTGACAGCCTACAACAGGTTAGATTTTTTGGTAACTGGTTCACTGGTAGGAGAACAACCAAAACTGTATGTAGGAGTTTGCTTAGATTGACAGGGATCTTTTTTTTCCTTAATTTCAGTGAAAAGAATGTGTTTCAAACTGGCTTACAGAAAGGAAAATGTTGGACAGGTAGATCCAAATAAGAAATGCTTCCTGTTGTGATTTTCTGGCAGATGAGATACTTGTAGAAAACTTCTGAAATTCTGTTATAAACGGAGTTTATCTTTATGTGAATGCTGGGTTCAGATTTTTATTAGGTGAAGTGAATAGGAATATGAACTTGGTACAGTGTCTCTTGTTGGTCTTGTGACATTTGTTTGTCCAGTGAAGGTTGTGATCCCTACATTTTGGTCTCCTGTTAGTAAAGATTAGTAGTTAAACCTATTTATGTTCTGATGTTGAGTGCCAAGTATGCATTACACCACCATAGGTGCTATCAGCGAATGTATATTAAATCACAACTTTAGGAATTTATTTGGCAAAAATAGATCATTCTCTCCCAACATTGTTCAGTCTGTTATAATATTTATCTTTTATCCCAGTGTTATCCTACTAACTTCATATAATACTTACCTGCTGCTTAGGAACTTTTCTGTCATCAGTCCTCTTGCATGTGTCCTGTAACACTGAGAGTCTTTGGTGCACATATCAGTAAGAAAATAAGCCTTAATTTGTGACATTAAATTTCCACTTTTCTTGTATTAATTTGCCCTTTCTTTAACTTTCTGCAGATTTGGGTATAATTTTGTACCACATTAGAAAATTCCAACGGTAGGGTTTGCACACAGAAATAGTGATTGTTCTTTTTGATGTGTTTTCAGGGTTTAGTAACTGTTGAAGATGAACAAGCGTGGATGGCATCTTACAAATATGTAGGTGCCACAACCAATATACATCCATATTTATCAACAATGGTCAACTATGCTCAACCTGTAAAATTTCAAGGTTTCGATGTAGCAGAAGGTAACATAAAAGGTTGAATGAAATACAAGTGTTTGCTTATCCTAGGTAGTTTTTTAATCTCTACATTTTCCTGAGTTTAGAAATACAGGCATATTTGCTAGTTTAATGACCACCATCAGTATGTTTGTAGATCTGTTGCCTTGAATGTGAAGTTAGCATGTTATTCCATTGGTCATCCACATGGAGTCACTAAATTACTGGGAGAATATGGAGCTGTTGAGGTTGATTCTATTCTATAGGCCTTTCCAACTGAACTGCTTTTTTCAGTTCATCTTTCCCTGCAGTAAGGTGAGCATGATTGTCACAGTGGTCAGCACTCAGCTGATACTGCTCACCAGGCCATTTATCATGTTGTTTTCCCTTTTCTAGCCACACAACACACGCTCTGAATAACAATTTTGTCCTAAACAAAAAAGGAAACTTTTGTTGATTTCCCAGGAAGTGAAAGAAAAAAGCAAAGTCAGAAAACCGTGAAATTTCTCACCAGTATAATTTGATTCTATGAGTAACAGATAATGGGGAAAGAGACCAGAATCTGCTATATCCTGCTTTTATGTATAGTGCATGATTTTGAATTTCGATTAGTCATTACAGAAGTGTTTTAAAATGTCTTGTTTTTCCTTCCCAGAACGTAATATTCATCACAATATGTCCTCTTTCAATGAATCAGTCGGACTAGGGTATTTGAAGACTCATGCCATTGAGTTTGTGAAGTATCCTTTCACCTCCTCACACCACTTCTCTACCAATGCTGCAAATAAAGCAGTGTACCTTTCTAGATTTAGTGTTCCATGCCTGTAAAGGAAAAGGGAAAGCAGCTCGTGGAAAGAGAAATAGTAAGATTAATACAGGAAATATTGAAGACACCAGGGTATGGCTATACATTTCTATGATGTTTTTATTTCATTTTCCTTGATGAATTCTACAGTTATAACAAACGACAAATGAGTCGGATATACCCAAAGGGAGGCCGAGTGGATTCCAGTAATTACATGCCTCAAATTTTCTGGAACGCTGGCTGCCAGATGGTCTCACTGAACTATCAGACCCCAGGTAGGCAGCAACGACCAGTGAACCTCAATCCTAAAGAATGGCTTGGGCAGTAACTCTCAAACAGATGCCATGGATTTGCTTCTGGCATTTTTTGAGGGAACAGACATATGGCTAAATTACACAGTGGAGTGGAATTACGGAAGCGTAAGACAAGGAGCAATAAAAAAAGCCGTACACAGAAGGAAAATTCAGCCCCTTTTATGGAAAGATAAGAGTACTACAACTTCTCACACAAATGGTTTTTATTAATAAAATGTATTAATTACAGGAAAAATCAGTGCTTTCACAAAACACAGCTTTGGCACAGTTGGGTGCATGTCTGCAAAGCAAAGATGGAGCGTGCAGATTAAGATGGTAAAAAGCAATGACTGTGTGACAAATGCATTTCTAGACCAGTCATTGTGAAGCATTAAGAGTCATGTGCTCAGTATCAGAGAATGGGGGTCTGAGATCCCAGCTGAGAGAATGATGCCAGGGAATGTAAATGCCTCTCCACAGGGTAAACTGAGAGGAGATGTATTGTTCCTCTTCAGTGAAGGTGTGAGTGTAACTGTGAGAGTAGGCTTTTTGTTGTTTTGATTAGTTTTTTGCTGTATCTAGGAATGTGTTCAATCATACCTGTAACAGACCAGTTTTCCCATTTCCTTTTTCTAGCCGTGGCATTGCTTCTGTGCTTGCTTCCCCCCTCCCTGAACGGTGCCTTTGCTACTGCAGACACTCCTAATGATCATACCTGAGTTGTGTCCTGCAAAGCTGTGCCCTGATTTCACTAGCTGAGGAAGCAGGAGAAGGCTCTACTGGAATACACTGCTTTTAGAGCACTCCACATAATACAGAGGCTGGAGCAGATAAATGCAAACCTCACTCTGCTCCTAGCACTGCTTCTGCCCCCTACCTGTCATTCCCAACCCCTTTATACTGCAAAATAAGAGTAATAATTGTATAAGTGGAAGTGAACAACTTTCCTGTATTCATCCTCTATCATCCAGTTGTGCTGTCAAGCTGAAGAATAATTGAGGAAATAAGTTACAGCTGCCCAGTAAAGCAAGTAATAAGTGATATGAGCATATGAGAATCTTATATTTTGTATATTAAGAGTACATACACAAAAGATCTTGTTCCCTTTTGAAGGTAGAGTCTGCTGGGCAAGAAAATACCTGTGCTATGGGTAAACAATGGTATTCTGTTTGAGTGTAATTGGAAACCTGAAGGAAAGCATTTTATTTTTACAAGGTTCTGGAGAGGGTTGGATGAGAGGGAGGTTATTACATGTTTACTGTATATCTTTATATACAGGTGCCATAATAATGCATTGACTAAAACTCATCATTTAAATGTTGAAACTAAGCAATGCTGCTGTGATGTCTGTGGTTTGGGTTTGTGGTATTTTATTGAATTAAGCCCATAGAAAACTGGTGTGATATTCATCTCACCTTCTTTTAAACATCAGGAAACAGAGAGCTTCATCAGAGGTACTTGTCTGTGGTCATTATGAAGAAATACATACTTCAAGGATGTCTTGTCTAGTATGTTTTATATTCTGCCTTAGACTGAGGTTAATTGCCCTGTTAAAGCTCCTGTATCCCTCTGTTATTCCAAGTGATCTGCAGAAATGGAGACATCTGTACTGTAGATACCAAAAGTTAGGTGATGGAAATCCCATCCCACAAATGTAAAATGATCACAGTCTGTTGCTTCTCTGCCTGTTTGATTTCAGGGAATCAAACTGACTGTTTCTTAAGCACAGCATAGACTTAGTGTGCTTGATAAAGCTGTTACTACTGTAAAGAAATCTGAAGTTTTTCCTGATTGCTTCCTTTTATTTCTTGGATGTGCGGGTTTTATGCATTAAATTTAATTTTTATTTTGAACTCGTTATTCTGGACAAATGGTGTTATTTTCTAGAAAGGAATGTTCATGGTCTGCATTATTCACCAGAAAAGGTAGTAATTTCTTTGTCTCTTGACAGATTTAGCAATGCAGTTGAATCAAGGGAAATTTGAGTACAATGGATCGTGCGGGTGAGTGATATGATTCAAACTGTTGTCACTGTGGAGCAGAATCCTTTAATAAGGTTTTAATAAAATTTTGTCACTGTTAATTATGTGTTACAAAAGAAAAATGGGATGCTAGGTGAAGAGCAGAAATTAGAAGAATTCAGAGGGAATTATCCCCGGTAAGGAGGTATTCTAATGAATACACTTTTTAATTATGCCCAGTTTTTAAAGATGAGATAGAAGAGGCTTTGTGTGCAAATTAAGAAGATTGTGAATACCATACACAGTTATTTAAATACATCTCCAGCTTCTGTTCTCAGCCTTTTTTTTGAAGACATGCCTCAGAGTGGAGATTCATCGCACAGTTCACAGAATTGCTGAATTTGCTTGGACAGGGAACTTTTTTTTAATCTGTGTACTGTAGTTGGAGTGTGAATTTCACAGAGTAAACAGATGTTTCATCTCTCTTAAGTTCTTGCTCACGACCTTTGCATGACAAAGGATGCTCAAGTGATGCTGATAGATTTTTCTTTTTTAAACGTTGAGTTTATACCTTAATAGAATAGAGTGATCATTAACATCAGGAGAAAGGAGGAGTTTGATGAATTACAGGAAATGACAGTCCAGAAAATCTGCAGACTCTCATCCTGGGAAGAAACTACTCTTTTTACTGCTGCAAATCTTCTTCAGAAAGAAAGTCTGAGTAGTTGAAGCTTGGTAAAATTCCTCATCTGCAGAATGGACACAAAGAGCTTGGCCACTCCATGCCTTTATCACAGTTGTGAGCTCTCCAGGTAGAGGCTCTTGAGTTTGACAAAGGTGCAGTCTCTATAATTTCAATCAGAATAATGCAATTAATAGAAAACCAAAGCTTTTTTACTGCAGAGTATGGTTCCTTCTTGTTTGACTCACAATCCTAGTAAAAGAGCACCTTTACTTTTGCCTAATTCTTCTGGAGGACAGGGAAAATTACTAACTAAATTCCTGTCTTTTGATATTACAGTGATACATCAATCTTTTGATATTACAGTGATAATGCATGGTAATATTTTGATATGCATTATAAAGGGTGCAGGACAATGAAAATAAAAACTTAACGTTTCCTTTTGTGTGTACTTCTCTTTTTCTCAGATTTACAGTTTTCATGCTGGTGAAACAAGATTGAGCCACTCTTATCTTTACCACTTTTTATTTCAGCAGGCTGGAAGCAGATATAAAGGATGTTTCTGATAGTTCCCTACTTTAAGTTAATAAATTATTAAACCCCTCACATTTATAATGTAAGAAAAGTGAGGAGTATTATTTTTCTAAACAGAAACCATGTTATGAAGAAATGGGAGAAAACACTGACATTCTTTCTACTGGAATTTTTCCAGCATTTTTTGATTCTTTCTGAGTTCTACCTAGACCTTTATAACGTTGTGTACCATTGATTCACTAGAGAGACTAGAGGTGGATAAAAATTAATCTTCTAGCAGCTTGGTCTGTCAGGGTTGCAGAATTAGCAAGATTCCTCTAGTTAAACATTTTCTTCCAGCACTGAAAGAACCTCTGTAATGTGCAGCACAGCATTTCTGGGATCAACTGCTGTTTCATTTTGATGGCAGAATCCTTGCATTCTGATTCATCAGAGCACATATTGGCTTCATTGATATGTTGATCCAGTGCATAGTCCTCAGGGACAGATTGTAAGTGTTATTGTGGTAGTACCTTTCATGCCACTATAATTAACAATCTGTCAGCACTGACATTATCAGTTGTTTCCCCCCAAGGTTTCGTAACCATGATGAAAAAATTAGCTTCAAGCTGAAATTTACTGTGTGAGTCTTGACTCTGAGGAACTTCTTCATTTAGAAAAATAAAATTGAAAAAGCCCTCTGTGTTTTTCCAGAATTAAAGAATTAAAACCAATGAGAGCAATCACATTTTATTATATGGTAACTTACTATATTTTTTAAATGGATCATTCAGTTGTTTTGAAATGTCCTTGATCATTTTACATTTATTTTTCTCTTGAAATCCAGGGTTGCTTTCATCTCTCAGTAGCTGGTAATTCAAAATGAAGATGAACATTTATTTGTGTTCTAGACAACCATAATACTTCCTTTTACTTTCTCACACTTGCAGCTGGAATGAGAGTCTGTATTTTACAGTGCTGGAGGGCAATTCATTACTTAAAGCTAGAACATCCATTTCATTTGTATTTAATACAGTTTGAATTTCCACACAAGAATAATTTTCTCCTTTTTTTTTTTCCTTGAAATAAGGTATCTACTTAAACCAGATTTCATGCGACGACCAGATCGAACGTTTGACCCGTTCTCTGAAACTCCTGTAGATGGTGTAATTGCTGCAACATGTTCTGTGCAGGTAAAACAGCACCAGACAACTGTCATCACGCCCAAATCACATTTAAAAGTCAGCAGAAATAAGATACCTACAGAAAGTGTGTTTGGATTGTGAAGATTTCATCAAATAATTTCCCTTTTTTTTTTTTAATTGCTGGCTAAGATGTCTTTGTTTACTTGATCTGAGTGGAACAGGATAAAACTAGAAATGATTTGTTGTTACACATTATTGTGTTCTAACACCCATCATGGTCTTTTTGATATATGTCAGCCCACACAAGTCAATAAATGAGTGAAGTCATTTCTGTGTATGATGTGAAATCGTATGCCACCACTTGTCACTGTAGAGCAAGGAGGAATATGGGCATACCTGGGCAGGATATTTTCAAAATAAGTAGAGAAAAATGGTTCCTATGATGAAGGTCTTTATTTTGGAATCATCTGTGAGTAAAAAAGTCCAAAAAACATCTGTTGTAGTTCTAAAGCCTGGTTAGGTATCATTTTGGAAGAAGACTGACAGTTGCAAAATGTTTTTTATGGCTCAACACTCTACTTTTTTTGCTCAAATACGTTTAGTGCTGCTAAACTTCAGCTTTCAGTCATCCCTTTCTGTGTGAAGCATTTCAATTTCAAACTCTCTCTGACCAAGAATTCCTTGTGCATTCTAGACACTTAACTGAGTTTCATTTGCACTTCCAGAAGAACAAACATGTTTTATTAATGTTGGGTTTTTTTAATGGTAATGACAGTACAATCCCTTCAAGAAGGAAATTGTATCTGGTGGTGAGAACACAAGTTCTAAGTATCACTAGAGGTAGTTCTTATGTCACGTATTTTGTCAGCTACTTGTGTGACTAAAACCAGTACAAAATTCCATATAAAGTCTGTAAGTAAGGAATTGAGTGGACCAAAACCCAGTAATGATAACCCTCAGCTGCATAAATTTTCATATTTATTATCCAGTGTTCCCTGGAAGAATGTTAGATCATGAAAGCAAAAGGATTTGAAATGAGCTTAGGTCTGTGAAATTGTGTTTTGTTTTTTTTTTCTTCCCTCCTTGATTGTAGTAGTGAAAACATTAGCTGTGTTTTTAAGTAATATATCATCTTGATGGAATAAAAATTTTCCCTGGAGTAATCACCTGCTGTGACTAGATTAATCTTGGCTTGGAGTGAAATTGCAACAAATCTTCATATACATAACAATACAGAGGAGTCGGCTGGGTTTTTGTTTCTTTGCTTTTTCAGCATCCTGCACTTTCCAGACATAATATGAAGTCAGACTGACACGTGATTAGTTTGAAACCTTTGCCTAAATGAAAGCAGAGCAATAGTTTCCTTTCACCTCTTTGTGGTCAGGACATATGATTGAACAAAGTGCTTTCCAGCAGCAGGTTTAGAGCTGTGGAAAAGCAGTGCCCGACCTGGTTGTTTCATTCAGTGTTTTTAATTAATATAGTGAATACATCTGTGAGACATCAGATAATTGGGATGACTGGCTTGCAAGTGGTAATACCATAGCACAGTCATTTCAAATTAAGGATATATTTAAGGTCTGATCACAACAGTGATCACAACTTCAGCACTAAATACACCATTTTCATAGGAGGAAATAAACACCTCTGCTCTGCATAAAGCATTTTCCAGGCTGCTCTCAGTAAAAAAAAAAAAACAACAGAATTTGTATTTTGTATTGCTCTTTGTATTGCTCTTCCTTACTGCTCTGCTGTTACGGTGCAGGTAATATCTGGTCAGTTCTTATCAGACAAAAAAATTGGGACGTACGTGGAGGTGGATATGTACGGCCTGCCCACGGACACGATCCGTAAGGAATTCCGGACGCGGATGGTGATGAACAACGGCCTGAACCCTGTTTACAATGAGGAGTCATTTGTGTTTCGAAAGGTGGGATTTTTGGAAAGCACAGCTTGTGGTTTTGCCTGAGCTTCCTTGCTCTCTTGAGCACAGGAATGAGCACTGCTCCCATGAGAAAGGGTTTATAGGGTCCCTGTTTACTACAGTAAACAATGTAAAGCTGAAAGAAGCTTTCAGGAGGTTGTTTGGGATTTGTTTTGCTTCTTTTCTTTTTTTAATTTTGCTTTGTTTTATTTTTCTAATGGATAACCTCTGTAGCTGTCACATGATTTTTTGTTGTAGTTGTTGTTTCTGTTTCTATTTGGCTTTTTCCTCCCCTTTGGTTCCTCTTCCCACTTGGAGGTATCCACCTCCTCTGGGACCATGCCTGTGTCCAAGGTATGCAGTCTGCTTGGAATGAGTCCCCACTGGTGGATACCATCATTCCTTGGAGATTCCTTCTTCCCTGCCCTGACAGTGGCTGCTATCTTGCACTGTTCCTTCAGCCCAGAGGGCAGGTGAGATGCTGCATCCAAAGCTAAGGTTAATGGTATTACATGGAAAAGTTGGAAGGGTGCTGTGTCCCTCAGCCTTGTTGCCTGCTCCTTCCTCCAGTAGTCCATGTGCATCATGTACCTTTTTCTTTCTTTTTTTTCTTTCTTTTTTTCTTTCTTTTTTTCTTTTTTTTCTTTCTTTTTTCCTTTCTTTTTTCTTTCTTTTTTTCTTTCTTTCTTCTTTCTTTTTTTCTTTCTTTTTTTTTCAATAAAAAAATTAAAACGAACCCTTTTTTCTTGATATGGGGGATTTAAAGAGAGAGATCATTTGTCCATGTTTATCTCTCAGTCTTTATATATACTATATACACACTTTTTTTTTTTTCCTGTCAGCTGGAGTTTCATCCAGATTTTCTATGTTAGTGATGCTGTCTTTGATAACATCTGTTTTGCTTGCACCTGTTTTGTTGTCATCCAAAATCGTTGCTCTTCTATTTCAAAGTTCAGACTTTTATTCCAAAATTCAGGCTTTGCCAAGTGGTGATAACACTTCACACTTGGGTATATTACACACTTAATCTGCTTTCTTAACTGTATAACCGGTTTTTAATAGAAATTTAGTTGATGCAGGAGTTTTTTCTGAGCTCAGGTATATTCTGGGATGGCTGTGACTCCAAATGCTTTTCTCAGTGCACGAGGAGGCACAGGGAAGATGCTTAGGTACAATGACAGGCAATCATGCTGCCCATGGCCTGCTGGCCATATGGCACATCTGCTGCTTTTTGATTTCTTACATCAAAAGGGCCATAAATTCCAGAGTACACAGAGCTTTCCTCTGAAAGGGGGTGGTACCTGTGTGTCCTGACATGGGTACAGAGGCTGATGCCAAGATTTCCCAGACTTTCTGCTCTACTCTGCGATGGTCACACGTTCTCTTGGACTGAAAGTCAGCCAAGAGATTATTTTTCTTCATCTCTGGCCCTTATCAAATCTTAGCCTTGTAATCCACACAAATTGATGACGGGTGAGTGGCATAAACGTAGCAGGAACAATTCCTCTGGTTGGAGGTGATGAAGGTGTGGGATGCACACTGCTAAAATGTCATGGGGGGGGAAGTGCCCACCAGAATACCACAGAACAAATTAATGGAGAGGGAATGATAAACTCAGTCCCCACTTCTGCTCTCTGTCAAATCTCTATCTGAGGCTGCCATGTAATGAAAGATGTGCTGATCTGTGGCCTGTAGAGGAGTGATCTTACCTGCTCTGTTTGGGTTACACTTCTCTCCTCAAGCTGTTGTTTAATCCTACACATTTGCTCTCAGGTACTGTTTGATTGTTATTCTGTTATGTTTTCTTATTTATATTTTAATTGAAGTAAGGCTTCAGTCATTCTAACCTGGGTTCTGGGTTGTCCCTCTGTTGTGTGAGGGGGAGGATGGGAACGAGTGCTGGTGGTAACCTGTGCTGGGAGTGCTAAGTCATAATTAAGTAGAGCAGGATATCCTTCAGGTGGGTTCGGAGACCAAAAGCATATTTTGTGCCCTCTGAGACTGAAAATGAAAGTGGCAGAGGGAAAGTCTATGGGAGACAGGAGGCCCAGTTACTTTTGCCCCATAAGCATTGGTGAATGGCACCAGGTAGGGAAGGAGTGGGAAATCTTTCAAAATATTTAGCTGGTGTGATTGTGAGCCACAGGATTTACATATTCTGAAATCTGCACAATATTTAGGGTGGAAAAAAAGCTTTTCTGGGAAGGATTCATTTCAAAGTGTGGGGTTTGCAAGGAATGACCTGATCTTACAGTGATGATGGTCTGTGTCTGGCATGCAAAGCGAATGGTTCACATGTGGGAGGTGGGGAGGATTCAAGTCATTAAATGTCTCCATTTTGTGGCTTTCCAGGTTATTCTCCCCGATCTTGCTGTCCTGAGAATAGCAGTGTATGATGACAATAATAAGTTGATTGGTCAGAGGATCCTGCCTCTGGATGGGCTGCAAGCAGGTTACAGACACATTTCCCTTCGGAATGAGGGCAACAAGCCACTCTCTCTCCCAACGGTTTTCTGCAACATTGTGCTTAAAACATACGTGCCTGATGGTTTTGGAGGTGAGATAAACCAGTATCCCATGTACTGTAGCTCTGGAATGTTGGTGTGGAAGTACTGAAGTACTGTGGTGTCAGTGTGCCAGAAGGCAGCAGACACACAATGCTGAAGGATTGGAAAGACTCAGTATTTTAACTCTTTGGAAACTCCACATGTTGAGTTAAAAAGTCTCCTTTCTGACCAAGTGTCTACCTCAGTGTTAATGATAATGACAAGTATCTGCTAAATGACAAAATTATGTGGAAAATAAGCTAATATTAGTTAGCTCAATATGATTTTCTCTGTTGAGAATTTAGGAAGATTCTTCTTTTGATTTACCTTTTTTTTATTAGGTGTGATCTGACATAAATATCTGTAAGGTTAAAATGTACTTTAGCTATATTGTTTGGTGTGTAGGTATAAAAAAGTTCATGCAGAATCTAGACAGGTCTTTTTCAAACAAAGGCAATTCTATATTCTAGAGGTTATTGACATATTGTTAAAAGTGGTCAGTGAAATAATTTAGCATCTAAAATCCTTCTGCATTTTTTCCCTCCCGATTTTACATGTTTTTTTTAGTGTGGTTTAATTATTTTTGGAATTTCAAGAAAGTTATTTTTAATGTGAGCCATTTGCATGATCAGGTTGTCAGGGCCATGGTCATTTATCCTGAGCAGTGGCAAATTGCCAAGTGTGTGTAGGGAAAAAACTGAGAATAATCATTACACCACTTAAATCGGTGTAATGGGTAAGTTCCCCCTGAGGATGTGCCTCAGGGAAGGGTTTTCTTCACTCCAGATGGAATGTGTTGTGCATTGGACAATATATAAACCAAGTAAAACTGGAAAATGGGAATTGTGCTAAAGGTTAGTGCTCTGACTCTGCAGCAAAAGGAAGTTCACCTTAGAGTTGATTGGTGAAATATTATTGATAAAAACAGTGTTTTGCTCTTTGCAAAAACAATTTCAAACCTGCTGTTTGTGCAAAGAATGACTGCCACTCCTGAGTGTCACTTCTGTAGTACAAACAGGAGGAAGGGTAGGCTTACCTAAACTACTAGTACATCTTCAGCTCTGTGTTTGCTGGTATTTATCCATATTTTAAAAAATAAACAGGCTGACACTTCAGTCACAATATTTCATGGCAAAAGTTAGAGAAGCATTTGTGTTGTTCCCATG
Organism: Corapipo altera; assembly: GCF_003945725.1. Taxonomy (NCBI): domain Eukaryota; kingdom Metazoa; phylum Chordata; class Aves; order Passeriformes; family Pipridae; genus Corapipo; species Corapipo altera. Next base: position 4,835,337 of record NW_020884911.1, read on the forward strand.
TGCCATCCCGGTTTCTGGCAAGTCAGCTGGAGTTTTGCCACAGGTCTTGGAGCACTACCGTACCTTTATGCAGCACGTTTCATTGTGACAGGATTTAACTTCAGGGACTTTGTCTCAAGAGAAGTGTAAGCTTCTGCTTAAACTTGAGATTCTCCAGGGTAATTGAACCATCAGTCTAAGGCACACATTTAAGTGTGAGCTTTAATTCTTTCTTGAGCTGAAGCTTTAGGCACTAAATGACTCAGTTCAAATATTTTTTAAGCTAAGGACGTGCTTATGATTTAGGATTGATGTTTTATGATACCCTACTTTTTCTAAGAATAGAATTTAAACTTAGCACTGAGTTTGATGTGGCTTAAGCTGCTGAATATGCTGGCCACACAGGGGGAAAATATTTTTTTTATTTTATTTTTTAAACTGTATTCTGTGAATTCGGAAGTGAAAGACTTGTTTTTCAAAGAGAATCTGAACACCAATTTACCATTTGCAAATTGTGTGCCATTCAGTATTTGCTAATCTGCTACACTGTCAGCATTTCTGTAGGTGGTTTATTTAGTAGAGGTGAAAAAGCATTGCTACCCCTAAGTAACAGTTTTGTTACAGTAAAATGCTGCTAGAATGAGAGAACTGGGTGTCATAGTTTACTGTCAGCAGTGGGAAAAACAGACTCTATATTAATAGGAACTAAATAAGTTCAGTTATGAGTTCTCCTCTCCCTTCCCAGATATATTTGATGTGTCTCACGTCTCTTTCTCATTGATATAGAACAGCAGTGTGATGAACAACTGGGAAATAACTTTTGACACTCAGGTGGAATCATTAGTATTCTGTTGGCGTGTGGTTTTTAATTACTTATCATCTGCAGTGAACTCCTCATTGTTTTGTGAGCTATCATTAGGATCTCCATGGTTGTTTTAGCAAACCTGTAGGAAGGTAGAGCTCAATTCAGTAGCTGCCTACATTCTTTTTCATTTCTTTTTTTCTTTTTTAACCTGTATGAGTAAGATTTAAAAACATGCCCTGAATAATAACTAGAATGGGCAATACATTGTAGGCTTTAGAAGATGCATATTCTTATTTTTCATAGAGCTTAGTGATTTCTTGTGGTTTATTTGCATCAGCTACTCTGTTCCCAATAAAACACAATAGTGGCACAGATTGATGCAAATGAAGTAGAATTCTCCAAAGAGAAGCTTCTGTAATAGAAATCTGTACGTAAGTAAGGCAGCTTAGGGTGGTGGTTAAAGTCCTCTGTAATATGCTCTTGCAGTGATTTTTGTACCTTTATATTTAATTGCAATTCTACGAAATGCTGCTCCTCACCCCCTCCTTGCCTCACTGGGGAGAAGGGAAAGCGTAAGCAGAGGACAAATGACAATGTGAGAGGCAGTGATGAGTCACATCCCCCTTGCAGAAGTGCTGAGCCTTTGGTGATGTGCCTGCATGGTTAGTAATACAATTTACAAAGGTCTCTCTCCCAAACACGTTAGTCATTTTTACCTAGAAGCTCGTGATAATCGGGTTCAATTTTCGGATGACGCATCGTGCTGGCAGGGTAGTCCTGGATTTTCCTTGAGGAATGCATGGCAAGGACAAAAAGACACGGTTAGGAAGTTAGGGAAAGGACAAACAGTCGGTGCTGAGCTACAAGGCCTTTGTTGTGGCTAAAAATAAACTCTACATAGGTTTTGTGTATATGAAATAAGTTTCAGAAGTCATCGTTGGATGCAACAGTTATTGGAGAGGACCTATTTGTGTAGATAAACAGAGCTGTCAAGGGTAATGCTAACTATTTAATACAACTTTTGCTGGAATGGGAGACCTGTCTCTGTTGTTTTGCTTGAGAAATGCATCCAGTGACTTCAGAGATAGAACATTTCATAGAACAACATAAGCTGGAAGGGAGATGATACAGACCAGCCCCCACTTTGCACAAGAAGGATAGCAAGTTTCTTCCCAAAGCTTTTGATGGATTTAATATTTTCACCTTTTTTTTTTTTTTTGGTTTTGACTGTTGAAGTTAAGCATGGAAAGGGATTATTCAATATGCAGGTAAAGATTCCTGTGACTTTGTCATCCTGTAAACCTGTGCTTGCACATCGATCACTGCGTATGGAAAACAGGGCTAGAATAAGGCATTTGTAAAAGATTACCTTCCAAATGCCTCTGAAGATCATAAAATGTTGATTTTTTTTTTCCCTTCCAGATATTGTGGATGCTTTATCAGATCCAAAGAAATTTTTGTCTATCACAGAAAAAAGAGCAGACCAAATGAGAGCTATGGGTATCGAAACTGTAAGTAGGACTCAGTGACAAAAAGCCCATTTATGTTCATGCTGTGTTCCTTTTTTAAAGTAAGCTGGTCCTTCCCCATTTTCAAATACAAGACCCTTTGTCCAGCTCTGAAATACATTAGCTTATGTTAGTTATCATGTACTGAAATACCATTCACTGGCTGATTTTCATGGATCAAACTGACACATCCCTTAGAAGCAGAAATGTTAAGGAACGAGAACAGAGCTGTATTTCAGTAGGTAGCTATTTCAAGTAGGTTACAAATACTTTACTATGGTGTTCTTTGAAAGTATGCTGCAATTTGATTATGTTTAAAGGAAGCAAGTTCAGAAATTTCCCGGTACCCAACTTTTACAATACAGGTAAAAGAACAATTAATTTATTGTGGTGTGAATGTTTCTTTCAGAGTGATATAGCTGACGTACCAAATGACACTTCAAAGAACGATAGAAAAGGAAAGGCCAACAATCCCAAAGCCAACGTGACACCTCAGAGTAGCTCTGAACTTCGCCCAAGTACCACCGCGGGCTCTGGGACCGACGCTAAGAAAGGTACACAAAACCCACACACCAGCCCCTCTCTTCTGAAGTCATTCAGAAAGCCACAGAGAAGTACTCCTTACTCCATTTTAGTTTTGCAGTTCTAATAATTCTTGTCATTTTAGAAGGTAAATTCACTTGCCAGTAAGAGTTGTCTTTGTCTAATTGCAAATAAGTTTTGTATATTGCTAGAATAACTGTATAAAGCCAATACAGGTTTATTTTACTAAGGGACCTCTTTGTTTGGCTCTATACTTATAGCATTAACATGCATGACGCTGGGAATAGTTTACTAAAGATCTACTGGAGGAGTGCCAATAGGAGTGACTATTATCTGGCATAGTCCAAAGAAACTCTTCTGGTTTTTTTTTCCTCCCTTCACAAATCCCTTGGCAGAGTTGCAGATTTAAGTAATTAAAGGTATTTAGAATTCAGTGGATTCTGTAGAGATTTCCCAACAATTAGAAATGTTTTCACCATGTGGTTTAACTCTGAAGAGCGATTATGGAAATGGCATGTTTATTGTGAAAAAAAAAGAAAAATCCATATTAAATGTGCTCATTTATGAGTAAATAAGTTTTTTTTTCTTCACTATTCACTCAACAAAGTCATTCTATAGAGTCAGATGGGATTATTTGTTTCTCCCATATCATCACAGGTAATGAAGATTAAGTGAGAAAACAAATTTGTACAGCTGAATGAAACACACTAAATATTTCTGTTAATGGGCCGCAAGAATTAGAATCTGGTTCATTTGCTCTCATCCACCTTGGCCCAAAGGTATTTGATGGGAGTGAAAAGGAGCACTGATGGCTCTTGCTGTTAAACTTAAGCAGACATGGCTGAGTACACACATGTGTAGGGATCTCTTGAGAAATAAGATGCCATTTCTCTGGAGTCACTTTTGGCAGTAAACTAGGTTTTTTCTGGCACCTGCACTCTTTCAAAGTTCTTCCCTGGTGTAAGCCCCAGATTATTTTATCCTGTGAGGTGTTTTCATATTTCATGTATCATCACCAAGATGCACAAGTATTAGTTTTACTGTGCATTAATTAAGCATGGAGTTTTCTGGGGTTGACAACTGATTCCTGGTTGCCATGGAGTCAGACCTGGAGAACAAAGTAAATAAATCTGTGTTTTAAAGTAAAATCCTGAAGAAGTTTGTTTAGAACACACCAGCCTGATGGAGCCCTGGTCTGAAGCTGAAACGTGCTCCTGTCTGCACTTTTTACCCATATTCTTGCGTGGTAAAGTAGAGCTGTTCATTTTATATCCCTTGTAATGATATTGCTTATCTCTGTCATCTATTAAGATCTGAATAATTCTATACCTGTTATAGTACACAGCTCACCTTGCTATTAGAAATTACTTATCCAGCAGGGCAGGGTATCTGGGCAAGGCTTTCAAATGCACAAGAATTTTGAGGGGTTTTTGTTCTCTGACTTTCAGTAAGGGTTAAGTGATTTGTGGTTTTGAAAACTTCAGCCTCTATCTGTGCCTAAATCTTTTCCAGTCTCATTTACTAGACTAATGTTGATACAATATACTTGAGCAGAATCCTATGTTTCTAAGAAAAGAAAAAAACCCCACGTATTTCCTGAGGAAATTGCCTCCCTCCTCCCTGCTTTTTTTTTTTTTCCTTTTACAGCATCTAAATATTTTCCAGTTAAATTCACCTTAAAAGCCAGAAAGTCCTTTTCAAGACAGAGGAAATCTTATAGTCCACAGACACTATTAAAAGCAGTTAACTAAATATGTTTGCAGTGTATTTATGTACGTGCAAATATTTTTGTATGAAACCTCAGGAAAAAAACCCTAAAAATTACAACTCTTATGGCATTGTATTGACATTTTTATTAATAATTACATGTAGGATGTGCTTAGCAGTTTTTAAAAATCATAGTATGTCACAAAACATTCATTAAAGCATAAACATGAGATGAGATTGGGTTTTGTTTGCATTGCAGTTAAAGTGATCAAAACATATTTTCATTCATCTAAGTAGTACAGTTAGTCTTGTGTGATTGATTTGCCTGTTGTATTGAATTTTCATTAGAATTTCCACTTCTTTTGCGTTTCTCCTCCATTTTTAACTCTCCTTTAGCCTTGGAGAGTGCTATTGCTCCTTTTCTCATAGCCTGGTGTTAACCAAAACGCAGATTTTACCTTCACTCACATACAGGCCGCAGGTAAATTTGCACTCCTGTGTTTTAAATTTAGAAATACAGCCTCAGTTATCCTTTATGTAGTCACATAGAACCTCACCCAGGAAGCCTCCCCACTGAAAGGTGGTGGTGCCAGAGCAATCTGCAGATACGGACCAAAACTCTAAAGGTTGCGTGGTTCAGTTTTAATGTTTATAAATGGTTTGCTGTGTTTGCTGAAAAGGGGCTTTTTTGTATTCTTAGGTTGCTGTGTTTTGACACTCCAGGCCAGAACTGTAAGAGATTAAAATACACTCATTGATTCATTTCTTTTTTCACAATTGATTGAGCAGTGCATCGGAAAAGGAAATGAACTGTAGCTTTTCTCATTAACCTGCAACTATTTTTTTATGTGGTGAAAAACATTAATTAATTGCTAACTTAAATGTAGGTTTCTGTGGCAAAACTCAAACTTTAAAAGTATGAGACGTACTAGTGCGTATGAAGTTTTAGATAAACTGTATCAATGCCTCCCTAGGTATAGACCTCATTCCTCAAGTGAAGATAGAAGATTTGAAACAAATGAAGGTAAGGATGGACACAAGCTTTTCAAGATGTGTTCCTAATTTTTGTCCCGAGTAGCCACGATTTTATCTGGTTAAAGTCAATATGACCAGAGGAAAATTGATCCAATTTCTCTTTTTGTAGGCTTATATAAAGCATTTAAAGAAACAGCAGAAAGAGCTGAATGCCTTAAAGAAGAAACATGCAAAGGTATGGTCATTAAGAGTTCTCTGAGCCACAAACTCTAATTGAAAACACTTGCAGTGCTCACTAGCACAGGCAGCTCCTAATTAAAATGTAGGGAAAGACTAAGGAACAGTAGTTGGACCACCAAGAAAGGCATATGTGTCTTAAATGTACTGCAATATGCTCCAGTGAGCACATTTTCCCTTCAGCAACCCTTTGTGTGTCTCCCTGAGATTCAGTACACCTTTGTTTGACCCATATAAGCACCCAAGGCTCACCTTTTTCAGGTAATGATTTTATCAGCTCCCTCTTGCGTGGCATATTGACAGGCAGCTCAGAAGGAACAGGCAGTAATGATGAGAGGCGGTGCTGCATCGAAGACAGGTGCTGGAGAAACTGCAAAATGGCCAAAGAGAACTGGAATGTGGAGCTGAAAAATGAAATGCCCCGGTCCTCTTTCTTTGTATCTGTGTTAACCACTTCTTTTGCTTGGTACTGTTGGCAATGATGTGCCAATTACATACAGCTCTGTCAAAAATGTACTTTATATTAGAAAATCACAGCCAGTTTTCTCCTGCCCTTTATCATTAGAAAACATTACTCTTGTTACAGAAGGAGGCATAAAAAGTGAAGAAAATAGTGGAAGTTCTGAATTTTGGCAGTACATGCAAATCCATTTTGGGCTTTTGGGGTAGATTGCTCTCCTTGATTGCAGATTTCGTTGCAAATCTGACAGAGTAGTTGCCTGGGCATTTTTAATACCAGTCTTTGTGTTTATTTTAATGATTGTTTGGGAGTACAATGTAGTATGGAGAAATTGCTTTTAGTAATTGGCACATTTGTGGGGCTCCTAGTATTAAAAGCTGTGTAAGAAAATGAAATAGTTACATTTCAGAATCCTTACTGACTCTACAGAGGTGAAATGAGTGGCTTTGTGTTGTGTGCAAAGCCCATGCTCAAGAAGAAGTGTCTGTCACCCACACTTCTTGACATAAACAGTTTCTAGACCTTCATAGGGTTAATTTTGGGGGGAGCTTCTTATTTTTAAGCACTAGTTTGTCCTTTCCTTGTCCAACCTCCATCAGTTTGCTGTAGAAATGGTGCTGTGGTTATGTAGGAAACAGACGTACTCAGTGGTGTGTCTCTGATACACGTGACCCACAGTAGTGGAAGGATATTTTAGCCAAGACTGCACTTGCTAATATTAAAAAAAAAAAAAAAGAAGATCCATCTGTTCAGGCTTGCACTTGCTTCCTCTAATCTGAGGAAAAAATTGCCAGCCACAATCTGAAACTGCTGTACACTCAGAAGGGCTTTCAGCATTAGCTCAAGCACAGCTATTTGATGTCTGAGCCAGCCTGTGTCCTGCTGGTCTTAAGTACACACTGCAAGTCTGTCCTAACAAGAAAGTGCCTGCCTAGAGCATGCCCTGCTAAAAGGGCATCTTCTGGAATGTAGAGAGTCTGAGCAGGAAAGTGCAACCAAGTTAGCTGAGAGATGATCTTAGTGGTGTACTCACCACTGTTCTTAATGCATTTCATCAGCTGGGATGGAGCAGGAGAGCTGTGCAGTTAGTTATCCATGATCTGCTGGAGGAACCCTGTGTACTAAGTAGACTGAACTTAAAAGTTCCAGAAATAGGCAGGCTCTCATTTAACCATAAACATTCCAGAGATCTGGCGGAATAAGTAAACAGATGGTTTACTGCTCGGTGTAGAGAAGCAGTAGCAGCTCCTCTGAAATCCTGGCTGGTGGAGGTTGGTTGCTTGTATGAAAACACATAATTTGTTTTGTCAGGGTATAGAACTGATACAGATACCACATTTCCAGATTAATACAAATTTACCTGGTGCCAGGGCTTTTCAGAGCACAGCACACTCTGTCAGTGTATTTCTTTGATGCTATCTTTCATTTATTTACCTCTGCTGAGTGTTTCAGCCGTTTTGACTCCAGCAGCTACGATAACATTCTCCTAAAATCCCTCTGCATATTATCACTAATTGGTTTTTCATCATGGCATAGCTCCTTAGAGCTGTAATACCCAGTGTACACACACAGAGACACATTGCACACTATGGCTTCTCTTTATGATGGTTTTGCTATTAATTCATTTTTTTTAAAGAGGGATGTTTGGGCAGGTGGAGATACAGTCTGTTTGTTTTTTCACTTTTGTGTAGGAAAAATAAGACTTCTAGTCTAACTAGGGTAGAGATCATTAGACTGGCAGAAAGGTCACTGTTCTTAGTGACCAAACCTTCTGCTTAGTTTGTGCCCTGGCTATGAAGGAAGAAAGAGTTGAAGGGGACAGAGTGAGTATTCTCCAGGCTGGTTTAGTCTCTAAAAACTAAGTCTGCATATGCTGCTGTTGGGATTGCTGAAGAGCAGATGATTCTCTTGATCCAAACCTCAGCCCATTCTAAAACTATCAGCCTGTAGTATTCCTTGTGTTTGGCTTTTGAAAAACAGTGGCAAATTGATGCAATTTTCACCATAAAAAAACCTCCATGTGAGGAATAACTTCTCTTGAATCTTAGTTCTGGTAACCTGTGCTTTTGGTAATTTTAAAATAATATTGCATATTGAAAAAATGCTTTTCTTTAAATAATGCGTCCACAAACAAACCTCAGCTGCTTTTGAAGTATTTCCTACCTACATTCCCTGAAGTAATTGTAACCTCCCAATATGAATATTACTGTGCAGCTGCAGAACAGCTGATATGTCTGAATGATATCCATTGGTTTATATCTTTATTTTTTTATCAAGTTAGATCTTGAGCACTGTTTAGGTAAATGATCTGGAGTGGCATCACAAGCAGATATAAAGCTATAAAAGTGAGGAGATGGACATATAAAAGCATCTCAGTCACTGACTTCATCTGTTAGCAGCCTTCTTTTATGGGCCCCTACTGAATTTCAGTATTTTACAGGAATGTCACATAGTTTCTGTGCTTTTTTGAGCTAGACAGAAGAGGAAAGAGAGTGAGGGATTATTTTGATATATTCTCTAACAGACAGCAACCCAACAGACGATTGTGGTACACAGTTCCAGGAGTTTCAGACATGACAGGGATAGTCACAGGTGCCGCTTAAGGAATTTGATATGGCTCTAGATGGCAACAGAATTGTGTAATTACCACCCAAAAATATAAATCCCATCTCCTGCATCTTCATTCTAACACTGAATATATGCGCTGTTTGAGTTAAAGCCTAGTAAAAAAGAACATTAAAAAAAATCTCCATTTCAGAGTGCAAAAGCAACAGTACAAGAGTATGGGACTGTAAGTTCTGCAAAATGGATTGTTGATTTGGAAGTGATAGTTCCTTCTTTTTATTTCCTCATTCTTGTATTCTGTAATGACAATTCTCCAGATCTCAGTTTTCAGTTGTACACAGTACAACTTTACTCTTTTCCCATGGATACTCTTGCTGTGATTTGAGTCTTTTTATATCAGTTAAGTGGCTTCTCAGAACCCTGGCAGAACTGTGGCTTTGGTTTGTAATGACATGTGATTTGTGGATATATTTATGTAAAAGGTATGTGAATTCTAACTGCAAATTTAGCAGACTTGAGGAAATCATGAGACACCTCTCCCATTTTAAGTAGTGTTGCAGAGTTGAAGGTCCTGTAATTCAAGGGACCTCTGGCAGGGAGTTGGCTCCTCATGCTCTTTGTGCCTTGCCTGTGGAGGTTGTTAGCAGCCCATCTTCCTCTTCCAGCTCTGTTGATAGCATGCAGAAGCAAATCCACGTTCCATGAACTGGGTGGGGGGAAGGACCAGGGAAGAAACTGTGGGGATAGATCCATTTCACATACAGGAGCTGTGTCTGGGCAGTACACAGCAGTAGAGGGGATCTGCAGAAGATTACAGGGGGTTTGTGATGAAGAGAGGAGGCTTAAACGATGGTTGTCCTGAGGGAAAAGCAGGAATTCCAGATTATGGAGGAGTGTCACACGAGTGGGCAGATGTCTCATGCTTTACAATGTTTGTGCTTAGTCTTTCAGAGCAAGCATTGTGTAGTTCTGCTCATTTAGGGGAGAGTGGGTGGTTGGAGAGATGTTCTCAGTCGCTTCACCTGTGTCTGGCTGGTGCTGTCAAGTTTATGTCATTCTTATGTTTTTTCCTGCCTGGTTAGTCACTGTAAATACTCCCTGGTGAAGCTGGAATGTTTTAATATTGACAGAGTCTTATTTGTTTCCCTTTAAATCCTCTGTAGAACAGAAAATTCAGTTCCCTACTCTAAATACAAAATTGGGAAGATGTTTGTGTTCCCCAGGGAAGTGCCTGGCAGACGTTGGAGTGCAGGGGTACAGCCCAGGACTAGATTTTTAAGAGCATGGTAACATTTGCTTTAATGTTTAGGTAAAAGTGAGTGTAAAAGTATTTAATTAGTGTTTTTAGAGGAAGAAGCAGTCATAAGGCAAAGGTGTATAGAAAATAATAACAAAGAGCAGTAGAATAGCAAGCATAGAATAGATGCAAAATGAGCTATAGAACACAATTAAGTCCTGGAAGAGGCCACATTAATTAATGCAGTTTTATTTGTCCTGATTAGATAAAATGTGGAGCAATTGGATATTAATAAAATAACATAAATTAATGAACAGTTATTCCTATTGTAGTGTAAATTCAGTATTTAGTGCTTTCTGTGCTAGTTAAATATTTGCATCATTATGAGCAGCTGGTCTGATAAAGGAGAATATGAAGTCAAGTTCAATAATGAATTCAAGTGCAAATGTAAGCACTAAGTGAAGTGTTTTGTTTCTGGTACAGTCTTGTAGTGGAAAGGAACTGTCTATATACACACCCAAGTATTTAATATACTTTAGTGAGTCATCGTTTTATCATAGGAAAAGTTTTTTCCTCCCCTTCCATAACTAACTAGCTATTTGAAATGCAGTGGCCAAAGGGCTGTCACTTTATTCAGTACAAGATACGTAGAGGAAGAGGGGAGTGGGTTGAAATTTGTTCTCCTCTGTGTTCAGAAACTTTGATCTGAGTTTGTAAATCGGATTTTTTACACTGCATTTAAATGGATATTTATTCAAAAATATTGATTTTTCCCGTCATTATTTTGTTTTAGGGTATACCATATTTTTAAGGTTCACTGCAGGTCGTGATTTTTCAAACAAAGAAGAGATGTCGTGGTGCTTATGGTGAAATATCTGGGATATTTAATGTCAGATGGCTAAACCAGGTTAAATTCCATTGTCAGAGTTATCTGTTGGTACACTGATATTTTTTGCACTGCAATAAAATGAAAAATTAAAAATCCAGCAACCTAATTGTTTTCCTACTGTTTTCCAGGAGCACAGCGCTATGCAGAAGTTGCACTGCACCCAAATTGACAAAATAGTGGCCCAATATGATAAAGAAAAGGTATCATACGAGAAAATGTTGGAGAAGGCAATCAAGAAGAAGGGGTAAGATATTATTTTAAATATTTTATTTATTTTTTTTTTTTAGAATTAAAGTAGATGTTATGCTTTTCTGGTCTGGAATAAATAATTTGTTAAAAGATCATTGAAATGAATGGATTGCAGCTTGAAGCAACATCCTCCCATCAGACTGAGAATGAGCTGCTCGAAGGCTTTAGCAACAGGCCATAAATGCTGTGCTCTCTTTGCCTTTCTCTAATCTTCTGCTGTTGGAGTTTTAACAGCAAAAGTGAAGGAGCTGCCCCGAAGTTTTCTCTCTGTGATTTGATCTGGTCTCACCGCACTCCCCAGGGAGTTTGTGTTCAGTGAGGTCTTCAATAGCCCTAATGACCAAAGATTTGGTTTTCTGGGGGGAAAGCTGGCTTCTAAGTCCTGAATGGTTTAGAATAATAGAGTTTTGCTGCACTGTTGAGTCAAAATATCTTTTTTTTTTTTTTTTAAGAATCCTTCATTTCCTCAGCTAGGATAGATCAGTACTACTCCTTTGACTTGAGTGAAAATGTTTTGATTTGCAGTAGCTGATGGCCTGGGATATTATCTGTGTGAATCTCCTGCTTGTCCCAGAAAAGTTCCTGGAAGATGCTGGGGGACTTTAATAAAATATCTAGTTCTAATTTGGAATTCAGTGGCAGGACCTGCTGCTGCCTTGCTGCTGTGGTGTAATCTGGCAGCAGTTTCTCCTCTCCACCTTTTACCCTGTGACTGGCATTTCATGGAGACAGCAGGAATTACTTTAGTTCTATATCCACCTATCCTAATAGTTAGTCTTAATTTCTTATTGTTGTCATCTGGCAACGAACTCACTCACTGAGCACTGAACAGAGATGCCTGTTTGGCACTGGATCCTTCCACCAATGCTTTTTATATAAATTATTTGGAATGGTGATGTTTTTTTGAGTGTGCGTGTTGTAAACTTGCAACGGAACAGAAATAGAATTGTCAGAAGTAAACATGGTAAGGAGAATTCTCCTCACTAAATTATTGAAAGCTCACAAACTCTTTAAAAAGGTCATGTACTTTTTTTGTCCAAGAGAGGAGAACTGTAAGCACCCAAACATTTTTAATTCAAGTAGTTTCTTCTGGAAAATTACTAATTCTCCAAAGAGAGAGGGGACAGCTACAGGACGGATTAATTTAATGTGGCTTTAATTCAGCTTCATTCAGAGTAACACAGCAAAAGGTTATTGATTACTTGGATTTATAATTACAGTCAGGTTATTTACCACAGTGGCAGTGAACTAATCCATAGACATTACACCATAATTATCTTGGGGGAAGAAAGGCTTCTCTGTGCTCTGGTACTAAAGGATCTCAGTGTTCCTGTTGGACTGAGAAGCAGCCGAGTGGCTCTGCCTGTCTTGACAAAACAGCAAAGGAAGGTGTATCAGAAAGTTAATGATAGTAGTGGCTGTCTCTGTGCAATAAATAGTAAATAGGAAGCTCTGGATGACAATGCTTCCCAGAGTAACCCCAAATGGGACAAGTACCAACGTAGCTGATAATTTGATTCCCAGTTTGAGATCACTTCATTGGCTACTTGCAGCAGCTTTTCTTAATGTCATAACACTTCTTCCATGGAAACCAAAGCCTTTATGATAGTTTTAAATTGTCAGGTTGTTAAAGAAAAAAAGAAAAAAGTTGGAAATGACCACCCCAGAAGCAGATCCACTACAAAGGCAAATACTGTTCCTTACCATGACTCCATACTTTCCGTGGGCTCCAGAGCTCTCAGTCATCTGATGGCTCTTTCAGTTTTACAAGAATAACCGTTGGTATCTAATTAACAGCCAAATCAAAACCAGTATAGCACAGACCTTCTGTGAAAACACTTTTTAATTCTGCATCCAAATATTTTGACTTCCTTCAAGGTCTTTGCATATGAAGCCCTGGAAGCCCATTCAGCAAGGTGCTTTTGCACATCCCAGCTGTGCAGTGTACTAAAGGACATGCTTAAAAGTGAACACATTGGTTGGGACTTAAAAATTTTATTGAACTTAAATGACCTGATGAATCCAGAGTCCTGGGTTCAGTGAGTACAGGACCTGCTCCATTTCCTTGGCTGTCATTTTGGAACCTTTGCAAGAAATAAAAGTTGTAAAAGAGCATGTAAAACATGTTTTCAAGGCTTTAATTCTGAAAGTGACAGTTATTTCCTGACAAAAAGGCTTTTGATAGGTGTATAGAGGACTTTCTGTTCTGATCTTGTGCAGTTTTTTTGTGATCTGTTTCTGCCACACCGTGTGACAAATGTCAACTGCATATTGTTCAGCAAAGTAGAATTTTTAATCACATGCTAATTCTCCAACAGATGGACAGGATTTTGCTCCCTGTGCTATTTCTGTCATACACTTCAAATGCTTAAAAATATCAGAGAGGCTTATGGGCATAGGTATGTTTGTGTTCCCACTCTGAAATGGAGTGAGGGCACATAAAGATCCTCCTGATTTACTCAGACTGTCCAGAAATTAAACTGTCTGTGTGTGTGTGAGCAGGGATATGTGACCCTGGGCTGCGCTGTCACTGGGTCTTTGTTCCCAGCTATGACTTGATGGTTTAACTGTGGACTCTTCCACTGCAGCTGAAGGCAATTCCCTTATGTCCAGTGTCCAAACTGGCTGGAAGTTGCCTTGAGATATCCTGAAAGCTGTGTTTCCAGAGAAGGGATCAGCTGGTGGTTTTGATGTCTGGGATTCTGAAAGTCCAGTGATTGAACTAATTAGACTGATTGGGGATAAAATATGTTTGATTTACCTAAGAACCAATCTCTTTCACAGTATATGACAAATCATATATTCCTTACAGCCAGACTGATCTCAGCTACCCACATGGATAATCAAATTCCTTCCCGCTGTTGTTTTTGAGGTGGAGGTAACAGTGGTCAGAACCTCTGCTTATGACTTTAGGTTACTTCTAAAGTGTCAAAAGTGCATTATAAATCTCTACAAAATTTCCCTTGCTATGGCTAGAAAATAAATGACTAATCCTTCTTGTGGCCCTGGGGAACACAGGACACACCACACTACTGTTTTCAGTAAGGGCTGACCTGGTACTGCTTGATGATAAAATTTTCAGCCATTTTCCCTAAGTTTAGCAGTACTTTAATAAAAAAGTAGGATTTAAAGTTGTTAAGAGTTTCGTAAATCTCCTTTCTTGGAGCAAACATATTAAGGTTTCTGCAGTCAAGCAGTGACTGTTCTTATTAGGGCCAGCTGCTGGTGATAAATGAACGTGGCTCCATCCCCTCAGTGGAGTTGCACCACTTTGCATCAGTGGATAATCTGACACAGAAATATTACAGTGATGTTAAAGTAGACCTCTCTCAATATATTGTATTATTCCAGACAAAATAACAGAGACTTACACTGTGTGAATTTGTATTCTGTTGTAAAAACCCTTCACTGGAAAAAGATTGTTAATGATGGAGCTTGTCAGCCTTCAAAACCGTATTGACTCTGGTGAGGCAGTAATTGAAATTCCTGTTGTAGCTGCAGTGGAATAGTTTTTCGTCCCACCTAGTGCACCCTGAGTAATTGGGCTTAGTGGAGGCAGTTCTGTGGGTGAGAGGTAGAAGCCATCCATCTCCTAACTCACAGGCACATCAGGGGAGCTTCAGGATGGCCTTCTCCAGGCTTTTTGCCAGCCTGTTCCTTGGAATCACACACTCCTCCTGCATTAAACAAGCTTTGAAACTGGTATTCAACCCCCTTAACACTTGACCCAAACACAAAGTCTTGTTGCAGGAGGGAGGGATGTCTTCAAGATTCACTGCTTTCCAAGTCATATAAGGTATCCAATGGCTTGGATTCATCCACATGGGTTGGTGTGTTCCAACGCTTTCTTTGCAACCCATTCACTTCTGTTTTCTCACAGAGGGACACCTACATTTTCAATAGGTGTTCAAATTTAGGGTTCCCAGATCACCCTGTGAGGTAATTAATCAAGTAACTTCTTTTTTCTCTTCCTCAAATGAAATAAAAGTAGCACAATTATTTTTAAAACAGAGAATAAAACCGTGGCAAGGCAGTGAATATGCCTGGAAGTTTTCAGGCAGAAACTGCTTTTTCTTGGCAAGGTATTTTAAGCCTGGAAAAGGAACCAAGTGTCATAAATGGAGATGCCTGACACATCCTCAGTGATAGAATAAATGCAGGGCCAATCCAGAATTAATCATGTGGTGTTTGAATTGAATGGTCATTAATCCAACAATATTTTGTAAGTTGTGAATACATTGCCAGAAGAAATAATTTGATTCCAATACACTGCAGCACTTCAACTTTGATTAACATTTTAATTAGTAAGAGCTGACTGAATGGGGAGATGTTTAACTTGTGGCACACATTTGCAATTTTCCTTTTTTTTTAGGGGAAGTAATTGTGTTGAATTGAAGAAAGAAACGGAAATTAAAATTCAGACACTAACATCAGATCACAAATCTAAGGTAAGCAAACAGCCAATTTTAACACATGCAACATCTGAAAGGGAGATTTTGAGACCCAACTGGTAGTTAATTTTCTTGGAAGCATATGAATGATTTTCAGCAATAATAACATGTTGAAAAGAATGGGAGTAATTGAGTGTCTAAAAGTGTTTCTTAAGAGAATTTTTAAAAGCAGCATCAGTTTCCTGCTGTTTTGAATTGAAGAAAGTGCCATATTCATTCCTTGTGAAGCAAAACTGGTCATTTGTGTTGGTTTTAGCTAAACAAAGAGAATTTGTGTTATATGAAATTTGGTTGCTAAATACTTTCCCAAAATATATACATAGAGAAGTGTCTTTTTCATTTTCCATCGTTGTCACTGTGGACATTTGCTGGTCTGTCTCTTAGGGGAGGAGGAGCCCAAGTTGCTCTTGAACCAAGTGCCTTCTTATTTTTAGTAATTTTTTTCCCCCCCTTGTGTAGTGGCTTTGTTTTCTTCAAGGTGCTGGAGAATGAAGGTGCTCTGGGACTCAACTTCCATTCATTTGGAAAAGCTGTTCTCAAGCTCATGGCTCGCACCAAGTTGCTTAGAGCTGCTTCCTCTGTACTCCTGTACCACTGCTGTGTTCTCTGGCTTCCTATTCCCTTTGGAAGTTTTATCCATGACTTGCTGACATGCTTTCAAGTTTCTGAAAGATATCCAGACTAGAGGGTGGCAGGGACACCAGAAGGCTCATCCATGTGCAAAAACATCTCCAGGGGGAAGAGCGTGCTGGAGACTGACCCCAGTAAAAGCTGAAACCTGTGAAAAGAATCAGACAAGTATAGAAAATACTAACAAACAGAGCCACATCTTTGAGGCTAGAATAAGTTAATGTTCATCTTGTCTTCTTTTAGCTTTATTCTTTGGTTTTATTATTCCATGTGGAGAAGATCTTGGTTTTCTAAACAAGGTTGCTTTCTTGTTGCTGCCCTCTCAGCTGAACACGGAGCAAGCCCCCAGGGATAAAACCTAATGTGCTCTCTTATCCTTCCATCTTCTTCCCCCATGAGAAGTCTAGAACTGTTGCCTTAAATAAAACCAAATTTGTTGGCAACCCAGAAAATACAAAATTCATTAATCTCTTAGTGAAATAAACTCTCTGAGGAGCACTAGCTCCTGATCATCCAGACATAAGCTCCAAAACTCACTTGAAGTTATATTATATAGAAAATCCTTTGCTGTGGCCCCTGCTTCTCACCTGTGTCATTCACAGTCTGGAGTTAAGAGGTGTCATTTGTACACAAGGGACATCCAAATGTTCATTAGTCTTCCAAATCCAACAAATGTGACTCATGTTCTCCCTTTCCACAAATATATGCAGTTTCTGAGCTGTTTTCCTTTTGAAATCCTGCTTTCAGACTGGTTCCCTTCAATTTAATCCATATCTGGAAAAAAAAAGATTGAATTTTGTCCACTCCCCTGTCAGGTTTTAGGATGACATTTTGAAAGGAGACTTAAATGTAAGACTCAGCTATAAGACTTGAAATGCCAAGCTTCTGTGTTTTGGATAATTCCCAAAGAACTCTTCTGTAAGTCATCTGCCTCTCTGGTTTTCTCTAGTGATTTTCAGTGTCTTGCTCACTGTGGTTCCATCAAAATTGTCCAGATTATTTACTGACTTTTTTTGTTTCAATTTCCTTGTGTGGGCCCTTGAATTATTCCTAGAGATCATTCAAAGGTTTGCAAGCAACAGGTTGGAAAACAGTGCCCAAGACCATAGGGAAATTAACTTTTATCTTAGATGAATGTAGGTGCAATTAAATTAGATTAAATTCTGAGATGCTGACTGCATTACTCTGATATACTGGGAGTTTGATTAATTAACAGTTGTTCAGCATTTCACAGCTTTTGGCCCACTAATTTTGATATCAGATTGGAACATGATTCAGCTTTAATTACAGCTCATGCCCTCCAGTGCAGCTCTGTACCAAAATATGCATGTATACCTTTAACACCAGAGACCTTTTCATCTAACAAAACTCCTCCTGTCATGAGGAAACATCCAGCCCAAGTTTGACATAAAATATTTAAATTAGATCTGAATGTCCCAACGTGTACTTCACACACGATTAACGTAGCAAATGCAAATTACTCCCCTGCATTAGAAAAGTGGGACCCAATATCAAGCAGGCAGAGGATGAAAAGGCAAAAAAGGAAAGATTACTTCAAAGATCATTCCTGCTTGAACTTAGTGACTAAACAAACATCTTGCATATATGCTGTGCAAAATAAAGTTCCTTATCAAGATTTTAATTAGTCTCTTGGGCCCAGTGAAGGAACAGATGAAAAGACAGGCTGGCAAACAGAGTCTGTAGAACAGGAAAGAGAGAAGTTAGCTAATGGTTATTTTTCCTATCCTTTAGGACAGGCAACACTGCTTTAATAGTGGAATGTAGTAGAACAAGAGCACATCCCAGTGAAAATGGAATAGTAGTTTTAACTATGATGCTAGTAAATTGGAGAAAAGCGGGGATGTACTCTGAGTTTGCTACATCTGAACTTTGAAGTGTAACACAGATCCACAGCGAAATTGGATTTCAGATGTTCTAATGGCCATGAGTTCTAAGTTCTTCTGAATCTGAGTCAAATTTAAAGTCTTCTAACTGGTGTTTGGCACATCCCTTACATCCTTCTCATCAGGTTATATCTTGCTGTACCTGAAATGAGACTCCTGGCTTGGTGGATATGTAATTTAAAGCAAAGCTTCTCTTTCTCTCACATCCCTGGAGAAAAACTCATAAACAAGTTTTGTTTCTTAGACTGCATGCTGATTCTGGAATTAGCAGCACATCACTGGCACATCTGTCCATTAACAGGGGCAGGGGTTTTGTGATTCTTAGTTCCTTCTCAGGTTAAATACTGAAGGTGCTGTAGTGCTTGCTGTAGTCTCCTTGCAGGGTTCCTCTCTGGGAGTTGGAATCCATGATCTTTATGGATCCTTCCAACTTGAGATATGATTCTTTGGTGTCAGTGTACCTGAGAGACAGAATTCCTGCCTTCACACTCCTCTGTAGTTTATAACAGTAACCATTTAAAAATAATTATCACATTACTCACTTGCAACAAGCCCTTGAGTCTTTGTTTCCCTGCATTTACTTGGGCTCTGTAAATACTCTTTACAGCTAAGTCACTAAAGACTTGCTTTCACCAGGGCTTCCACTGTTTATTCATCTATTTGTTTCACTATTTTATTAAGTCATGCTTCTTTTTTTTTTATGCAAAGTTTGTTTTGCATTTTCTCTACAGCATAAGGAGGCTTTAAGTAGAGGAACACACTTTTTTGTTTACTGGAATGCCTGCCTGTCATTTTAGGGTGATGTAAAACTGTGGCTGGAAATCAGAGCTCATATGTTAATATCCCCTGCACTTCCTAATATTTCAATTAGTCTGGAACACAGTCTTAAGTGACAGACTGTTTGGGAGAGTCACACAGCAGCAAGCAGTGGAGGAAAACACTTGGCCTGCTCCCTGAGTCATATAATGGTACTTGTCTTTTTTAAATATTAGCACTTTCAAACATTCTGATTTATACTTTCTGCTTTCTGAGTGTGTGGTCCCTCTTCTGCCGTGGTCCCAGTTAGACCCAGGACTTTGGATCCATCTACCTGTCCCTTTTCTCCTTCAAGTCATGGATGGAGCTGACTCCATCTGGAAACTTTGCATTGAAAATAAATAAGGAACAAGGTTTCCTAAGAACTTCAGCCATGACCTTTAGCTCTCCTAAGTCCACTCTAGGTCTCCCTTGGTCCTAACCGAAGTGCCTTGGGTGTGTGCCAGAGGAGAGCTGGAGTGTCTGCCCCTCAGCCTTTCAAAAACTCCATCTGAAAAATTAGTTTCACTTCCTTACCAAAATCCAAGCATTTATTTTTACTCATTTTAAAATGGAATCCTCCTGTTTTTCTGGCTCTGAAGGCAGTACTGCCTCTTGAACATCTTACTAAAAACACTACTCCCACTGACTGCTCCACATCCTTCATATCATTTCATAGTTGACAGGCTCTGGCTTAGTAGCACATTTACCCACGAGCACAAAAATAAGCATAGCTCATTTTTTTGGAGGTACACTCACTCTTGAAAAACCCTGATGATTTAGACCTGTATTAGTTGTACCAACTTCTGCCTCAAAATGCTTTTGTTGTTTTCTGACAGCTGCAGAACAACTCCAGGTTGTTCCCCATCAGCTGCTTCTGCCTCCAACCCTACCTGTTTTGATATGGGACCACTATTTAGCTGTAGTTAAATGCAAATCTGTTTTTTAGGTAGTGGTGACCCTGATCTGTTCCAAAATTATTTGCCTTTTTTTTTCATTAGGGGTCCAGATTTAATAGGCGACGTGAGCTTTGTGTAAGAGGGCCTTCAGAGGAGCTGACATACTGGCAATCAATCTCTCACTTTCTGAGCAATATTGAGGCAACCTTTTATATAAAAAATCAAATTTACTTTGGTAGAAGATGACCCAGATGTTATTAATTACTATAGTAGCAGCTGAAATGATTACCTGAAAATAGATTTATTGGGAAGCATATTTTATATACCATCTATGGAAAAGTAGGATAGCATGTCAAAATACCCAAGGATAATTATTAAAGGATAATAAAACATATCTTTCTATTAGCTGCTTTTCGAAATCATTGAGTGTGATATGTTATTATAATAACAACTCTGGTGATTTAAACTTCTTAATATTGTCTCTTGGGAACATTCCAAAACTTTAATCTCATTATTCTTGTGGGTCTTGGGAGATAAGGAAGAGAAGAAACCTTGTCAGATTCCCTGCTGACTTAATGAATATCAAACAAAGATATGTAGCCCATCTTCAGTTTCAGGTTGTATTAAACACAGGATTTCTCTGTAAACTGAGTGTGTGTGTAAAACTGTCTCCACAAAATGAAAGACTGTCTCACTAGGTTTTTCCATTTTTAAGTTCAGAACTTTTTAATATATATTTTTTTCTTGGCAATCAAAAATATGAAACCATTTTATTATGCACTCAGAGAAGGTTTTAAAATAAGGGTAGTACAGTCAAGAGCTTTTCTATTTAGGGCACTTCAGATAATAGTATCCTGATAGTAGGGATTACTTTACACCTGGTTTTATAGTCAGTGGTAGTGTCCTTGGTGGCTTTGCTACCCTGGGAGGCAACTTCATTAGTGTAACTTCATTTTTCACAATTGAGCTACATTCTTTACAACCTGTTTTATGGTTGTCTTTACATCAGCTTCAGCAGCAGGAAGAGTTGATCTCCCAGCCTATCTGAGCACCTCTAACAAAGCTGCTGTTGCTTCCCCCCAGGTCAAGGAGATCGTGGCTCAGCACACTAAAGAGTGGTCCGAGATGATCAACACGCACAGCGCCGAAGAGCAAGAGATCCGTGACCTGCACTTGAACCAACAGTGTGAACTACTGAAGAAACTGCTGATTAATGCTCATGAACAACAAACCCAGCAGCTGAAGTTTTCCCATGACAGGTGAGCAGGGCAGTGCTACCTGATGATGTGGTTTGTGTCTGCTTTGGGTTATGGTTTACTTTTAGTGTTGGCGGCTCTGTACTGCTGTCGGAGATACTGGGCTGAATGCATGGGAGAAGTAAAAGAAGTGATCAGACAAGGTTTAGGGAGGTGAAGGAATGTGCTTCTTAGCTGGTTTGGGTTATCTGAACTTCATTAAAGGCAGCAGGTGCAATGGTAGTTTGCATCGACTTTACCCTGAAACTTGAATTCAGAGGCTGGAAAATGAGAAATATCAAATATGGAAAAATCCTTTGGAGTTGCTGTCATTTATGGACTCCTGTTTATAGCACTGGTGATTATATGAAAGATCCATGAAAAGTGAGATCATAAAAACAAGGGGCTGCAGGATAAGCTACATTAGACTGATGTCTTACCTTCATACAATATCACTGGGAATACAGAAGATGCTGCATGACACTGCTGCTTTTGTAATTAACCATCCTGCCCATTTGAAATCAAATACAATTAAATACACATCGTATTCACGGTGCTAAAAATGGCAGTAAGTAGAAAATCACTTTTTTATGCTATGATCTATTATCCAAAGGAGCCTAAAAGCATAGGAACATACACACATATATACACATACATATATAGATTTGTATGTAAGTGGCTTCAACATCTTTCACATGAAAAGCAGGGGGGGAAAGGAATAAAGAAATCACATTTGAAGAAGGATTTTTTAAACTCCTGAGTGAAAAAACAGCTTATCTTTGCATCAGAGAGAACACAGGCTGGGACCTGCAAGCTTTCCATCCAACAGAGAATTGTCCCAGCAAAAAGCTGGTAGTGAGCTCATCTTTATGTTAATCTCTGTGTTAACCCATCTATTCAAGGGTCCTGCAAAACATTCCCAGTCAAATATGAAGTCCAAAAATTGTTAAATTATAATATAAATTCATAATTCAAAAGTTATTAGCCAGAGGAAGGTGCAGTCCTTGATGCTGTGTCTCCAAATCATACACAGCCCAGGAAATCATATCACCTTCTTGGGGGTTTTTTTGAGTCTTTTCTATCCTATTTGCTATTCACCACAATGCTTAAAAGATATTTTACTGATATATACCCTGTGAAAGTAAGGGGGTTTTGTTTTCTTTTCCATACATATTTCCATATTCTTTTATTTTTGCTAGAAGGTGTCATTCCAGGCAGCTATTACATATACACTAAGGCAAAGTTTAAATTTTTTAAAGCTTTTTTTCTCCTAATTTTAGTCTTAGGGTTTAGAATTTCTGTATCTCTATGTTGTTTAAGCAGCCCACTGTCATTTCTTGTACATGATTCTTATATTCTTAGCAATGGATCTTGTTTTCTTGTTAGAAATCATTTGTGTTCAGTCCATGTATTGCTCTATTTTCAGAGCTACTAAGAACTAGATCTGAAAATCTGCATCCTGATAAATTCTTCCTTCAATATTCTTCCTGCTTTATTCATTGCAATTTAGTGTGTTTGGGAATTTATGTGTTAAGTCCTAAATGTGCAGACTGGGGAATTTCCCGTTTAAAACAAATTTAAGACTGTGTCTGAATCTATGAATATTTCAGAAGACTTCACTCTAAATCATTGGTAGACTTTTTAATGCAATATATTGTGTGTAGGAAGACATATGCATTTGTCTGTAGAGGTGTATGTAACAGCCAAGAGGCAGCTCTGGTATCCATAGGAAAAAGAGGATCTCTGAGGGTGATGCGGGAGGTGGACCGTGCTCTCAGCATGATGTTCTCACTGCTTCCCTCTCTGTGAGCCGGGGTAATGAGGTGGACATCACAGCACAGGGCACAGGGCTGGGAGGAGGGATCAATAATCTAAAATGGTGTAGTTATCTGCTGTAGGGTAGGATACCTTCCTTCCAAGTGCAGTACAAAAAACAATTACAGTTTGTGCTTTGAGCTCGTTTGAAAACAAAGCAGAAGGCAGCAGGCACTACTAAAAACCTGAAGCTTATTGAACTCTGGGGATGCTGTGCCCCCCACCTCCTCAGACTATTACCTTTACTCACCTGGATGTGGTGATCCTGCAGCACTTCAGAAATTGGGGACATGGAGCTGTTATTCACAAGCATTATGTGCTCCGGATGAAATGACATGAGAGAGAGAGAAAAATTATGTGGTGGCACTTTTTTAATAGAAGAAGAGCTTTCTAGTTATTCAAACAATACTGATGGCATGTTAATGCATATCGAAATATGTACATATATATAAATACCAAGGATAGATTTACACCTAAAGTGTCTCTTTAAAAGTCATGTTTGTATAAATTTCAGAGTTGCAGTTGGTGTGACAGTGGGAAGTCAGCAGTTAAATCTTGCCACGCCACATTTTTCAGAATCCTTTTTTTTTTCCTTTACCATGCTGGCTTATCTACTTCTTCCAGTTACCTCTGGCTACAGGCATCACCACTGCCCATGATAGGGGGGGTGTTTTTCTGCTGAACTGGAGACTCAACTTGAAGCCCCAGTCCAGGAGGTTGAGCTGACACTGCAACTTTGGCCACTGCAACTTCTTATTTACTTTGAGAAGCACTATTTTAGAATCAAGCAGTGCTTGGTTCATCTACATCTACAAGTGCTTCTAGATTATTTTAAAAAGAAGATAAGATTTTTCATTTCCTCTGTTAGTAATATCTTTTATTTCTTGCAAGTGAAAACCCAACAGCCCCAGAAAAGACCCCATCAGCAGTGCAGCTCAGAGCTAGATTATACCTGCAGAATAAACAGTTGTGTTGGCTCTTTCAACCATCTCCATGACCAAAGCCTCATTTTGCAATCAGCAGTGATGCACAGTAGTCCTCTAATCCTCTTAACTTCTTTCACTCTAAAATTATATCTGATGCAAACAGACTAAATCAATTTGAACACCTACACTAACTTTTTTCATATCCTCAAGCACAGTAATAAAAATGAATTATTTCAGTACTCCTCTTAAGACAGTGTGCTTGAAAATGACTTCAAATTCTGTATAGAAAATAAAAGCTCTTATTTGGAATGAAATGTGCTCTCCACACAACATTTTTTAGAACCCAGTCTAATTTTTGCTGTCATACCACTGCTTTTAAACCTGTATCCTGGAAATGTTTCACTTTATGAACTTTTGGAGATTAAAAAAAAAAAGCACCAAACTTCTTTAATAAAAATTTTAAGCTGTCAAAAATATTAGTCAAAGCTTCCTCATGCTACTTAATGATTAATGTCTTTTAGAGATGAAAGGAAGCTAAAAAAGATTCAGTGACAATATTGCATTAAATTAAGCACTCTGTTCTGTGCCACACTTCTCCTTTTCATGCAAAATATTTAGAATTTTGGATTAATTAGTACAATAATTGTTTAGCTCTCTACTTAAGATCATGTCCAGAAAAAGAGACTGAGGTCCTGCCTGGGCTTGCACTGTGTCAAGATCTGGAACATGGAAAATTTTCCAGCTCCCAAGCCAAACCACACCACTCAGGACATTACCCTTGGAAGGGGATTGCCATCCTCCTGTTACAGCTCTCTCGTTCCACAGGAAAGGCTAAAAGGTTCACTGAGTCAGAAGGTGAAACCACACACAAATCTGACCATGGGCTAAACCACTCTTTTCAGGCCCAAAGGTCTCTTTTCAGTCCTAAAGTTAGAAGTCTTAAAAGTCTGTCAGCTTATACCACAACTAGCAAATATTATTATTGTTGATATTGCTGTTATGTTCTGAGTGCAGGATTTGTAAATTTTTTTACACAGTTCTAGAAGTCAAATTGCTTTTTTTAAGTGGCTGATAGTAACTCATACTAAGACAACTTATATACTAGGGAGAAGAGAGTATTTTATACCCTTTTACAGCATTCAAAGTGTAAAAATGCTTTAAAGTGGCCTTTCAGATTTTATTCTCTGGAACAAATGGAGGTTTCTGGATGCTTGCTCAAACTGTGTAAATTCTACCCAAAGGAAGGCAGTTTTCATGTGGTTTGTTCTTTCCTCTTCCTTAATTCCTCCAGGGCAAAATTAACCACAGTGTAGAGGAAACCAACCTCCACAACAATTGCATCTTGGGCATTAATGACTGTCTTTGGTTTCCCCCAGGGAAAGCAAGGAGATGCGTGCCAACCAGGCTAAAATATCTATGGAGAACAGCAAAGCCATAAGCCAAGACAAATCCATCAAAAATAAAGCTGAAAGAGAGAGGTAAGTATCAGATCTCCCTTCCTGAGGAGAGAATGCTGTCAAATGCTGACAGGGGAACTCATGGATTAATTCTTTTAAAACCACGCTTTTATGCATGGAAACAAGGTCTAATGATTATGCTGAATATATTTTTAGATGACTGCTTTAGAAAAAATAATGATTTTTCTCATATTTATCCTTTTAATAAATGTAATGCCTTGATCATCTGTGACTGACTAGAGCAGGTCTAATCACAATTACATTGAAACACATCTGTAAGGGGTTTAATGATTGTACTTCAAGTGCATTATCCTCTTTTGCTTTTTAAGTGAAATGAGGGCCTTACTGAAAAGGGAGTGAAAGCAGAGCCTACATGATGTTGTCTCATAAGCCTTCAGGGTTTCCCCTTCACTTTGGGCTTGCCATCTGGCTCAGTCTTTCCTCTTTTACATTCCCTCCTTGGCACTGGGCTATTTTGGTCAATCAGCTTGAACCTGTTCATGCTGAACTGAGTCCCTGGAGTGTTGCACACTCCCAGCTCATCAGGAGGATGAGTTGTCAGAGCCCGTGGTAACTGTGTGCTTTGTTAATGTCAGCCCTCACTAATGACTCCGAGATAAAGCTGTTCCCAGATCTGAAAGCAGGCGAAATGCAGTTCTGGTTTTCAGGCTTTGTCATTAGGCTGATTCACCTCTTTGAACTATTTTTGTCCTCTTTCATGACAGAAATCTTAGGAAGAGACACTTTGCATTTAGGTATTTTGTGTAAATATTAATTGTATACTTATCTTTTTGCTTAAGTAACAGCTTTAAGAATAACAGCATTGATAAGCTGTAATTTTGTGTATGATCATCAGATGATTTTTCCCACTGTTAAGAGATGCAGCACTTTTTATATACCAAAACAAATTGAAGGCAGAGTGCAGCAAGGGATGCACAAATGAATTAAACATTCTTTAAAGTTTTGTCTACCACTCTTGAGTGAGGGGAAAAGCAAACTTCATTCACAACAGCCAAGTTTTCAGTCATGCTGTTAATGTAAGTGTAAAGGTGTGTAGCCATAGGAGTGTACAGTTTGCCACTAGTCCCACATGGTACAGATAATCCAAACCCGAAATATACCTTAAGAGTTTGGGATTCTACTCTGTTGTAGCTTTTGGATTTATTTTTTTCCAATGAGTCTTCATGGACAACGTTTGCATTTTTTTTTAGGCGAGTCAGAGAACTGAACAGCAGCAACACAAAAAAGTTCCTGGAGGAGAGAAAAAGGGTAACTATAACCTTGACCAAGTCACTGGGCACTATTTCTGGACATTCTTTTTTACTTCTCTGTGTTGGGAATCCAGCTCTAGTAGATTTTGTCTTTGCTTTGTTCCACATAACCTGTAGTGTGAAAGACCTAACATCTATGTCAGATGAATCGATTTCAAATTAGCAGAATTACTATTTATTCTTGTGTTTGCTAATTCTATGTATTATATGCAATATGTGTAATAGATCTCTATTAATGTATTAATAGCTTTTCTTAAGCTTGGGTGATATAATAGGCCTCCTGTGATGTTTTGTGCCATCTAAATGGGGGACGACATATATGTGTATATGTATATATGTGTATATGTTTCAAGTAAGTTTTTATTTTACTTGTTAATAAGGTGTTACATTCCCCACCCAATTATTTTCTCTCAATTACAGCTGGCAATGAAGCAGTCAAAGGAAATGGATCAGTTGAAAAAAGTTCAACTTGAGCATCTGGAAGTCTTGGAGAAGCAGAATGAGCAGGTATCTTCTTTTAAAGGCTTAAAAGAAAAGCAAGGTAGTGAAAACAGTAACCAGAGTCAGGCTGAGTAAGAGTGCTCCTAAATGTAAGTCTTTACCAAAATGGGGACAATGACCTTGTTCACGGTCACTCACCTGCTCGGGGAGTCCAAGTGAAGAGGTGAGGTGAGGTAAATATTGATACAGAACCAGATTTGTTTCAGATAAGCACGTGGTGAACTGCTCAGCCACAGTCTGTCCTTGCAGCTGTTCAGCCACATTGATACTCGTTAGTGAGACGTGACAGTCGTACAAGACCCGACGTATCCATTGTAGTTACTCTCAAAAAAAGTACCTCAAGCAAATCGGTTTCCTTCGTTTTGGAACTTAACGTTTCTAGTGCTGACTGGAAAATTCGAGGTGAAGCATGCACAGAGCATCTCTGAACTCACTGAGACAGAGAGTTTGGACTGAATTCTAGAGATGTATAGTAGCATGGGGAGTTTTATCTGTACTAGTACACCCTTTCCTAATTAAAATACCATATCATTTTCTGCTAGTTTATAAGCCCCCCCCTTTTTTTTTTAATTAAAAAACTACTTGGCAAGGAAAGGAAAATTCTAGTCTTATTTCTGGTGGAAGCAGCACTATGTTCTGAGCAGTTCCCTTGCTGAAAGGTTGAGCCAGAAGAGCTGTAATAAGTGCATGGACTTGCAGTACTGCACTTACAAATGTAAACTGCAAGGGGAATATACTCAGCAGTTCAGTGAGGTGAGAGAGAAGGGGAACATTTAATACCCATTACTTTCAAGGGTTATGTACTTACTACTTTGTTAATTAAATGTTCAGAAGTTGAACTCTCTGGAAAACATAACATGAATTAAAGCCATCTTGCAGGGGAAGAGTGCATGCAAATCAAGTATTTCCACTGCCAGGAGAGAGTCCTACAGCCCCAAAAGCTGCAGCCTGGGTAACTTCTAGGGGGTCACAGCATGTAGGATCTCAGGTGGCTACTGCTAGCAAGCCCCAGCCACCAGGGCTCTGTCTTCTGATCACCCCACCTCCCTTCAGAACGACAACCACACGTTCTGGTCCCTCACAGGAACATTCTGTAGAGGCCATCTGAAACATCCAGCATGAATGGATCTGTCAGTCAGTCTGCTCCTGGGCCATATCAAAAGGCAGGACCCAGGGGAGCCAGGGCCTGGGGGAGGACATTGGGATACAGCAGATCTGTAGTGTCACTGTAGAGAACGTGACAGTTGATAAAAAAAATGGTGGGCTTGATCCAGATGTGGGTGTAATCAGTTGTTTCTTTCCATTGGCTTCAGAGAGCTTTGGATACATTTTTTAAAAGCATAAGGACAAGAGAGAATGATTCTAGCTGTGCCTTTAACCATGTGATAACCACATTGTGTATAAGGGAGGAAGGCAGGTGGGAATACGTGTGAGTCATTAAAGGGTTCACCTCTTTGAGCAATTAGATACTTCTCTCACCTGGGGTTACAGCTTCTGCTGCTGAGTGATGGTCCAGCCTACGTGGGCTTCCTCATACGCCATTTCGGGGCAGGGATGGAGTCAGCTTAAGTCATCAGTGATTAAATGGAGTAAACTCATCCACAGGCTGGTTATCACTTCTGTGTGGGCATGTGGTGGCCTCTGCCACAGGGGGAGTCCTCAACAGGGGGAATGCCTTAACTCACTCTGATTTGATCCATCAGAGCATATATTTTTGCACGTGCTGTTTTGACTGTTTTCTTTTAGCCCCCATCAGTGCAAAACCCCAGCTGGTTCTGGTTTCATTGTGATACACATTGATGTGTGATCCAGATAAAGGTGGTATTTGTTTAATGATCATTTCAAAGCTTTTTTTTTCCCCAATCAAAACAAGGCAAGAAAATTTTCATAGAAATATACAATGTAGAAAAATAGAATTATGGGTGGAAACAGCCTTCAATATAAACTGTTGTGAATTTAAATTTGTTTTGTTTTGTGTATGTTTTTCTTGCATTAATTTTTCAATCTCACTTCAGTTTTCATTCATTTAATTTGCTTCTTGTTGTATTACTCAATTTTGACATTATTATTTTTGTACAAACAGCTTTTGAAATCCTGTCATGCAGTCTCTCAAACACAAGGTAGGATGGACGTATAATAAGCAAACTATTATTTCAGTGTGCTTTCCTTCTAAATTAAATCATTATTATTGGAGCCCTCCTTGTAAATGCAACCATTGGGAAGTGCCATTGACATAGTGGACACAATGTTAATCTTGTTTGCACACAGATATTTGAGCCTGCCACAATATTAACAGTATTTTGTGCTTTAGCATCTCAAATTCAGATGCATATGAACAGGGATGTGCAGAGGAAATATTCAGAGATTAACTTGTACGTTAGCTGCTGTTACTGAAAGACCTGCTTAGAGTTCTGAACTGCGTGAGAGTGTCTGTTGATCTGAGAAAACTATTTTAGTGTTAACATACGTATGATTACCTGCTAATGCTGATAGTCAGACAAAGGGTACCCACATATATTAACATGGTAATAAAAATAAGTAATTCCACGCTACGAATAGCAAATATAGAATAGATGGCTAGAAATAGCTTCCTAGTGCTTAAGGAAGAGGCTTCCAGCACTTTAAAATACACTTCAAATTCCAACATGTTACAAGGTATGGCAATTCCACTTGTGATGTGGCTGTGCTGCTGTGGCTCCCTAAGTAATCCTTACTCACAAGAAATCTCTGTTAACCCCTGTCTTACCAAGGGAAAGAGCTGCACTGGGCTTGAACATCCCATGGTTACAGTACTACCTCATCTGAATTACTCTCTTGAATTGTTAACATCTTGCACCACTGACAGCACCCACCTCAGCAACATCTATTTATAGACACATAATGATGAAAAAAAGCATTCATTAGTCTAGGAAAAAATTATTTTTATTCTTATTTTACTGTATATGGTTCCTAGCCTGCTGAGGTCTCACTAGAGAGCATCTTGAAAGCAGAGTCCACTGGCTGTCCCTCACTTCCTGGGCTCACTGTGGGTTCAGTGCTGCCTTCCAGAAGGCTCATCTTCCAGTCTTGTGCTCGAGTGTTCGGGTCAGAATGCACTGTCTGAACCAGGCTCAGACTGGCAAAACCAGGCACCCTGGTCCTGTGCTATATGCTAATGTGTTCTTTGAAGCCAGGTTCTCTCTACAGCAATTCTGTACACAATACATTGGCAGAATATTTATAGGACACTGTGTGCCAGTAGTTTAGTCACAAGCCTAAAACGTGAAATGTGTGAGTCACTAAGAAACAACGACAAGGTTTTGTTTCATCTGGAGTTTCATTTCACACACAGGCAAAATCCAGCCAACATTTCAGAAGAGGTTGTCCATATTGATTTATTTGTTATGTTTCCATATTTTCATGTTAAAATTATTTCTTCATTACTTTCAAACTTTTAAGTCATTTAAATGGAGAGTGTTGATTAATTTTTAATCATATTTATGACAGTTGCTTTGCTGTTATCATAATTACTTTTTTCCCTAAGATGATGATGATGATGATGATGATTAAGAAAGGACAGGGCTAGATTTTTCAAGAAGGCAGGTATGTCACATCTGCATAAATCCACATTTACCTTGCAAAAGGAATAGTGGTGCATCTCATTACTTTAGACCTGCATCTGCCCATTTTCACACATGTAAATATGTGTTTGCACATACAGAATAGGTGACTCCTTAAGTAGGAGCCTGTGTAGCAAAGTTCCCTGTGTAAGCAACATTTACAACTTGTTTTGGAACAGAGTTTATGTAAGTCAAGTCCCTTAACCATTATTCCCTGCATGACAGGTGCAGAGCAGTTACACCAAAGAAAATATTAGCTTGGGTTGTCTCTTCCTAAACTTGTCCTAATGCTCAGGAGTTTGATTGTAAAGATAAGTGGATTAGATTGCTCTCTGAGTTGATTTATTCAGGGTCCTTGGAGTTATGGATTTAAATAACTTCCCAGATTCAGAGGCCTCAGGGAAAATGAAGATGCTGACTCCCAGTTTCTTTAAACTACAGAGTTTCAAACAAAACACTGTAACAGGAGGAGAAATTGTGCCTCTGTGTGTGTCTGAGAGAGGGAGGGAAAGAATTAAAAAAACACCCTCTAAGAGGGGATTCCCAGGTCAGTTACCATTTATACACAGTACTTTAACTCTGCCTGCAAAGCCTCAGGCACACAGAGTTTATAGCCAGATCTGGCATATATTCATTGCTGTATTTTGCATAATGCATTTGGATACAGTTTCAGGTGGATTCAGCGTGTGTAATCCCATGAAGCATATAGCAGTAGTCTAATCCTGAGGTGAAAAACACTCCCTCTGTAATCTTAGGGATCTCCAGGCCAGATGGAGGTTATTTTTAAAAAAATTAATACTTAAAAAATTACTGCTCAAAAAAATCTTGCCTACTGCAAGGAATATGTTACACTGATGGATTTTAGTCATTCCTTGCCTTTATGAAAGAAATAAGTCCAGATCATAGATGAAGTCTCTAAGAATTTCAGAAATTAGCACATCAGAGTACTCATAGAACAGCAGTGAAGAATACATTCCCAAAGACATGTCCTGTCAGGAGAAACAGTCAAATTGGCATCTACCTAGCTTTGTTCCCCAGTACTGGGGCTTCTGCATTTTACCACACACTGTAGAAAGTCAACCCATGAATCCTGGAATAGGATCAAAAATATTCCCCATGAATTTGTAGATATAAGGATTACACCTGATTTTGAAAACAGAATGACACGGGGGAGGCTGAGGGGTGTAAAAATAATGTTATTATATATATATATATATATATATATCTCAGTGTGTTTTGCCTGTATTTCACTCAGACACTGTCATGTAGAACGTGTGCTTCGTTCTGAACAAAAGGTCTAATGCGACGCTTCATGCGGTTATTTTGGATTGCAGGCAAAGGAGATGCAGCAGATGGTGAAGCTGGAAGCAGAGATGGATCGCAGGCCAGCAACAGTGGTCTGAAGCCTCAACAAGCAAATTGAAAGTTGGAGAACACAGCATCCTTTTAAAATGAGAGCAAAATTCAAAATAACGTTGCTGAGGTTGAAAAATGGGCTTTTTCCTTTTTTTTTTTTTTGTTTTATTTCTTTTGTTTTGTTTTTAAAAGGGGTTTGTTTTGGTTTTTTGTTTTTAATATGTAAAGTGTAGCTATGGACCACCAAGTCTTAAGGTTTGCTTTATTTCTTTTTTTTTAACACTGGGCACTGAATTTCCTTTGTTGGATTTCTGTAAGAATCTCCTTTGTTCAGAAAAACCCCAATCCGAAGATGAAGACGGTTTTTTAAACCCCGTCCCTGTGTTCCTTCCTGTGTCTCAACAGGCATCTTGCCTGCACCAGAATTACACAATCAGAGCCTCGAAACACAACAGATACTTTTAACATCATCTCAAATGGCAAAAAACCCCTGTAGTCGAGTCATGTTATTTACCATTTCTGTTCTCATGTGTGATACCTTGTGTAGAAACCCCCCTGCTGCCAGATCCCGACAAGCAACAACTCGCCAGATGCTCAGCACCTCATGTCACCGAGCCCACTGAACTGGATCTTATGCCAAGTCACCCTAATAATCAGGATAGCAAGGAGCTGAGTTTGGGTGATTATAAATTATATTCCGAGGTATTTTCCAGGCAGCAGGCAATTGAAAGGTAACTGCATATATTCAGAAGTACAATATGTACAAAGTCATCTGCCAAATTCATCAGCTGCAACAGTAACTTGACAGGATATTTCTGCAGCCTAATGATGTCATTCACAAGTGCCATATCAACTCTGTCATAATGTCTGAGAGGAGCCCATATCCTGTAAAAGTTACTGCAATGAATAACCTGAGGGAAATACAGTGTATTTGTGCCAAAACTGATCAGTGCTCTAAGGAATTACATTTTAGGCACTTTAAGAAAAGTTTACATCCTACATTGCTTGTATAGAAATTGCATTTTGATCCTGTTGCTGCAGATCCCAGATATTACAGTTCATTGTAACTTAAAAGATTGTTTAAATGGCTTTTGGCAAAAAGTTTGTAACTGTGAAAATGTAAAAAGTATTTATACACTTGGGAATTACAACATTGTAGAAAATCACATACATGTTGCCACGTGATAAAAATTAGTAAACAGAAATGCTAAGAGTATGTTTGCATGTGATACAAATGCTACTAAGACTGTAATGCCTACTATATGACTACAGTCATGCTACTAGCTGGTAAATACTGAGTAAATGTATGGCACAGAATATTGTTTGATTAATTACAAAGACTTTTAGCATTACAAGGTCTCTATATATATGTGTGTATATTAATTACGTGGGCATTCTTGATACTTGTAGTAAAAGAAAAGTACATAACTAATTTAATTTTACACAGAAGTATTTATGCAGATTTTCAGAATTTCATATCAGGAATAACCTTTTTATGTCCATTAGATATAAAAACCAATTTGCTAATGTGTTAATTTGCATGTTTCCAGAGCTTGCTGTAGTTATATTGCAAAACAATGCATGTAAGCATTCCGCTTGAAATTTGTCCATGCTGCCAATTCAAAGATGACTGCATGGAAAACTGGTAGTTTAGAACAAATCAGATTCCTGATTTCAATGTACTAAGCACCAATTACTTTGTTGTATATGCTTGTACAAACAAATTCTACATATTCCTATAAACAAAATAAATGAAAAGAGATAATTATGTTATTGTCAGTCCCGAGATGAAACTTTCAACTTCTCTAATAAAAAACTTAAAAATTCAAATCCTTTAGTTTTGACTGTAGTGAATTGCAGGGCGGTGGTATTATTAACTGCAAATTTTTAGCAAGTTGTATTTCCTGTAAAAATGTGCATAGTGTAAATATATTTCTATCACAGCTTATTTAGTCAAAGGAGTCTTTTTTTTTTTTTTTAATTTTATTTAAGTGATAGAAGCATTGTGCAGCATTGGTTCTGGCAGCACTAGAGGTCTACCCCAGTACAGTGTAGCAGCACTGCCTGGAGATGCAGCAGCCTGAGTCCAGTGTAGCAGCACAGCTTTGAGAATGCAACTGAGGCAGAGGTCAGTGAGCCTTGAGGTGTTTAAAGCAGGGTTTAAACCAACCTGTGATGCGTATTCAGAATTCCCACTCTGATGCCACAGCCTACAGAGGCATCTCCTGCTCCTTGTAATGTTTTAAAAGACAAGTTGTGTGCTGGGAGCAGCTCTCCCTGCTCCCTAAGCCGGTCTCCCTAAGTGCTGGATGAAGCTGGGAGCAGCAGTGTTTTCAGACCATGCTGGACAGGATCTGGCGTCTCAAACAAGCCATTTTTTTTTTATTATGGTTTTTCTTTTAATTAAAAATGTCTTCTAAAACACAGCTGGTGGAGACAGTGCTGAGAGCTGGAATTTTGTACCATTGCCTACCACAGTGGCTTCTAGCCAGTAAAGAGAAGCAAATAACAGACCAGATACAGAGGGAACTTGGATGGTGAAGCATCTTAGGCTCACTTACAGCCTGGCTGGAAAACACTGCCCTACCTGTTAAAGAAATAACTAGAAATGAAGGGCTTGGGTTCGGCTCACATCCCTCTCTTGAAAAAAAACAAACCTGCCGGTCTTACTTCCCTGGCAAGTGTCCTATCCATCAGGGGGAAACACGGGTTTGGGAAGGCTAGAAAATACTGTCCACAGCCCCCATTTGAGTCTGTGCTCACTGCTCAGTCAGGAGCCAGGCATTTGTCAAGTCTGAGAGAAAATGGGCTTCTGTGAAACCGCAGAGCAGGAAACCTCAGCTCCCAACACTATTTTATCCATTGACAATTTAGCATAAAACGCAGGCAGTAATTTGAAATTAAGTGATGAATTTTGTCAGCTTTTGAAATACTGTTTAAGTAGTATTTGATTCAAAAATTATTTGAAGTTTGGCCGCTAATGTAATGAGGTGAGAATTTCCATTGAGATGAAATAGGCTAATCAATTTGAACATTGATACCGAGTTAAAGCAGTTTAAAATGTCATTCCCTGCCGGGGTGATGGATTCCACTTCACTGAAATTTCACCGAGGGAAGTGGCAGATTCTCCCTCTCTGAATCTCTTGAGATAAATTCAGCTCAGCTGTGATGGGGAGGGTCGTGACACCCTGGCC
Organism: Corapipo altera; assembly: GCF_003945725.1. Taxonomy (NCBI): domain Eukaryota; kingdom Metazoa; phylum Chordata; class Aves; order Passeriformes; family Pipridae; genus Corapipo; species Corapipo altera. The sequence goes on from NW_020884911.1 coordinate 4,870,524, forward strand.
TCACAGGCAGCTCGCTGTTCTTTCACCTCCAGTAATTTGGGGGTTGGTCATTAACTATTTCCAGGTGGGGATCTGTTTGACACCTGCACTGCCTGAGTGCAGTTAGACTGTCACTAAAGACCCAAAATACCCCTTGAGGGCTGATTTCCTTGTAGACTCCACATGCTATTGCCCACAGGCTGCCTGTGAAACTGGCTGCAAGTGGCAGAGACATCCCAGAGGAGCCAGTCGGCCAGAAAAACCTGTTCCTGCTGGATGTGCCAGCAGTTGTTCCAGGGCTGTGGCCCCACTGTCACCGTGCTGTGTGCTCCCCCCGAGGAGGCTGGTAAGAGTTATTGCTGCCTGGTAGTTGGGGGGTAGCAAGGGGAATTCAGCCTTTAGAGACACCCCAGCTGTGGAGACTGCTTGTGTAAGGGCAGGTTGGGGGTCTAGTTCCATGTGATCCAGTCTGTGACCATAGATTGGCCCTGGTCACAGCATTTCAGGACAGGTAATGCTGTACTGGCTCCCTCAGGTGAGACCTTTCTGCTCTGACCATGTTTTGGGGCTTACTTGGTTTTAGGAAATCTTAGGCCTTTCCCCTATTTTGCCGCGAAGAGCAGGCTAAACGTGTCTCTGCAGGCTGGAAGTGGCGATTGTCCCTGGAGCTGAAGGGTTTGTTGTTGCGCCGTGCAGGGTTTGTTGTTGTTGTGCCGGGAGAGCCGTGGTGCCGTGCCGTGGGTCAGGCTTGCCTGTGCCTCCAGCACAGCTGCTCTCTCCCAGCTGCTCCCTGAGGTACCCTCCTACACAGGCTGGATGCAGGGGCAGCCGCTCAGAATCGTGCATTTGGAGGCTTAGAAGCTACCTAGAAACCTCAGTAAGTCTGGAAATTAAATAGGGGACTAGAGGAGGAAATAGAAGGTAGTTAAATACTGGGCTCATCAGTGGAGGAACTGAGGAAGCCAGGCACTACAATTGCCACAGAAATATAGTCTGTTACAGTCAAAGAGACTCGAATATAAGATTATATTTTTTCCTTTATACAGTCCCTTGAACTTATTATCTGTAGGTTAATCCTGTTTTACAACCAACACAGGTCTGACTCTGTTGGGGCAGGGGGCAGGATTGACTCTTTATCATGAAACAGGAGAGAGAGGAAATGGTGAGAATATATTTAATACGTACAGCAAGCAGAAAAGGAATTTCAACATTACAGTTACAAAAATCAATATGTTCCTTCAGTACCTACTTTTATTTTTGAAGAGCTATTTCCCAGCAAGAAAGCCCCTATCTGTGGGGGTGTGCTCTGACAGAGAAAGGGCAGCTGCCCACAATCAAAACTCACCTTGCAGTCCCTTGCTTCTCAAAACCCTGGACCGTTTCCTCCAGACGGCTTTTCCTGAACTAGAAATGCGAATTGGTGAATCCGCCACAGACTCCGAATAGCTGTTATCCCTTTGGCTTTTCACCTAAAAAAACCCAGATCCTCGGCGTAGGGTTTGCTGCTCCTGGGACCGGTGTCGCTGTAAATTGTAAATAATCGGATGTGCTCCTGGTCCCGGGGCGAGGGGTGGCAGCGCTTTAAAGCTCCAAAAATGCTCCTGATGAGAGACGGGGGGTTAAAAAAATATTTCACCGTCGCATCACCCGGCGAAAGGGAGAGCGGGGAAGCCCCGGAGCGGCCTCCAGCCACCGCCTCGCACCCCCGGGGGGGACAAGCAGCTCACCCGGGCTGGCAACGCGCCTGCTGCCCCCGCAGACCCCTCTGCCGACAGCCCGGGGGTCCGGCCCAGCCCCTGCTCCCGGGCTCGGAGGGAGGGAAGGCAGGCGCCGTTTGACGAGCAATTGAGGGGCCTCGACAGCACCGCATACCCGGGGCGGGGGGCGGGCAGCCCTCCCTGCTCAGGGAGGGGGTGCGCTCTTGTCATCCCGCCTCACAGCCCCTTTTCCCCTCAGCGCCGGGCAGGGGCAAACCCCTGTGAGCCCCGGCACAACTGGCACTGCCCCCCCCCATCTGAGGCGCACCTCCGGTGTCACCTCCTCCCTGCTCCCCCAAAACGCCCCGCATAGGCACGGCCGGTGTTGGGTTTTATTCTAATGCACCTTTCTCGGGTTTGTCGGGACCTACGGGATGGTATGTTTTATGTTACAGTAGGTGTTATGGTTTGTCGCGACATCCTAGAGCTCCGGTGTGTCGGTGGCCGCTCACAAAAGGCTGCGGGATTGCTCCTGACCTTGCCACACAAAAATAGCTGCACGTTTCCTTCTAAATTAACACGCGAAGCAGCTGCTCGGCTTCACCGAAATTAGTGACGCTCCGTGAGCAGCCGGCTGGACTAGATATCCCCTCCTCCATCCCCCTGCCCCGCCGGCCTCTCCGGCGGGGACCGGTGGCAGGGGCCTGGAGTGGGGGGGACCCGGCCCCGCTCCCACCGCCGGCCCTGCCCGGGGGAGCGGGGGGCGCTGGGGGTCAGCCCCGCTCCGCTCCAGCCGCACGTCGGGGCGGCCCCAGGTCCCCGCGGGGATCCCCGGCAGCCCCTCCGCGGGGTCCCCACCGCCGGAGGGTGGGAATCCCTCCTCCCCGCCCGGCCGTGCGTACGCCCCGTCCCTCGGCGTGGGCGCCTCCATCAGCTCCGCCGGCATCTCCCCTCCTCCTCCTCCTCCCCGCACACCCACACACTTTCCCCGTCCCTCCTCCCCGCCACTCCGCAGCAGAGTGCTTTTGCAGCCTGACGGCTCCTGAGAAAGGAGGTGTGCAGCTTTTTTTTTTTTCCTTCCTCCTTTTTATTTTTAATTTTTTTTTTCTTTTCTCCGGAGCGGACCCTTTGGGAGGAGCAGCTGCAGCAGCCGCGGCCACGCCGGGACCGAGCAGGGAGGATGGCCGGGGGGCGCCTCCCGGGGCTGCTTCTCCTCTTGCGTGAGTACCGCGGCGGCGAGTCGCGACAGGGAGCCCTGTCGCGATGGGGCAGCCTCTGGCGCTGAGACAGACCCGGCGCTGATCGAGCACCGGTCCCACATCACCGCCATCGGCTGCCCCATCTCCGCTACCTGCTCTGTCGCGACAGGGGCGCCCCGTCGCGATAGAGGAGCTTACTCCATCGGGCTCGGGGGTGCAGGGGTGTTCAGGTGAGCCAGCAGAGGCTTGGGGCGAGGGGCTCATCGCTGCCGGGCTCAGCCCCTCTGTGCCCGCAGACGCCGCGGCTCGCCTGGCCGCCGAGCAAGAAGTTGAAAACCTGTCCGGGCTCTCCCCTAACCCCGAGAAAGACATCTTCGTGGTGCGGGAAAACCGGACGACGTGTCTCATGGCCGAATTCGCCGCCAAGTTCGTCGTCCCCTACGACGTGTGGGCCAGCAACTACGTGGATGTGAGTGGGGGCCGGGGGCGACGGGGTGGCCCGGGGGCTCCCGGGGCTCCGGCAGGACCGGGGATGGCACGGGACGCACACACACATCCGCCGGTACTTTGGGAAAGTCCTGTATCCCCTCCGAGGATTTGCAGCCAGGGCAGTGGGAGGGTCGTGGGTTCCCGGAGGAGCCCCGGGGCCGCCCCCCTGAGCCCCCGCTCCCCGTTTCCAGCTGATTACGGAGCAAGCCGATATCCCGCTGTCACGGGGCGCCGAGATGAAGGGCAAGTGTGGCACTAACGAGTCGGAGCTGGAGCTCTCCTGGCTGGAGCAAGCGTACACCCTCAAACTCTTCTTCCTGAAGGTACGGGCTCCCCCGCACGCCCGGGAGCTGGGGAGGGGGCGCGGCGGCGTTGCGGGGTCCTGACCAGCCCTGTCTCGGCAGGAGGGGCACAACACGTCCCGGGGGCCGGAGGCGTTCTGGAGGCTCAGCCGGATCCACTTCACCTACGACACCTCCGAGCGCACCTACTTCAAGGACGCCGTGAGCCGTAAGCGCCCGGGGGACGGGGTTTGAGGCGGATCCCGGGGGTCTGGCGGGCACCCCGCGGGCTACTCGCCTAAGCACAGCTTAACGGGGAAGACCTATACCCGCCCGACAGAGCCGGGACCAACTGCCGGGTTTAAACGGCGAGCTATTTTTTTTGTGTCCCCCCCCCCCTTTTTTATTGTGTTTAATGACCGCGGTTGCCGTGGGAGGAGAGCCCAGCTCTGCCCGTGTGCTGCGCTGCCCCAGGCTCTCCGGCGGGACCCAGGGCTCGAGGGGGTGGGCGGGGGGCCACCTGAGCTGAAAAAGCTTGTCTCCTCTCCTCTGGGAGACGGTTTTTAAGGTTAATTATTTCCTCGCTTCTGATGATGGTTGAATAGGTGGGAAGGCAGCGGTTTCCCAGGATAACTATGAGATTGACATCAGTATCATACCCCTACACGCCTCTGCACCCAGCAGCCTCCTCTTTTCTTACTGGGTTTCCATTCTTTCGGCTTTCATTTTGTTTTTATTTCATTTCTGCTCAGAAATTAGTTGTCTTGTATCAAAAACTGAAATACTGTCATCTGCAAATCATTCTTCCTCAGGATTTTCAAACTCCAGTGAATAGCAGGCCAAGAGTTTGTGCTGTAAGATACAGTAGATATGGGGCTGTTTTCCCACTGGTGTTTCTACTGTTTGAGTCCCCAAAACACGGTGGTGGCCATGCCTCATCAGCTTCTGCCAGTGTGAAACACTGATTGCTTTTCTGTGCTGCTGGAGGGGAACAAAGGGCTGCAGAAGAGAGGGAGGTGGGAGGCATCCCTCATTCCACCTTGCTGAGCCGCATTTGGCCTTCGTTTGTGAAACGAGCTTGACAGGAAAATATTTTATTGTAACTTATGCTTGGGTGAAATGATCACGTTGTAGTTTCAGGAAAGGTATTATGGCCTGTCTTGCTTTGTAGCTTGGTCCCCAGATTGCATCGCTCCTTCCCACCTGAATTCCAAGTTCAAGTGTGGCCGCAGGAGTTGCTGCTTCCCAAAAGTGGGGAGTACGAGCACAGTCCCAGGCTAAAACTTGCACGTGTGTCAATAGAAGCCATTCCTCCAGCTCCACAGGCCTCAGATCCTACGACAGGAGCGCAGGCGGCGGTGCTGTGGGAGCAGCGGAGTGCGCGGGCGCCGCATTGCGCACCGGCTGCACTCCCGTGTGTTCAGTCCATTGCCTTTGTCACTAAAGTCACCTCAGGCCCCTGGAGACGGGACCTGACCTCTGTTTGTGTCCCTTGGCCAGCCGGGAAGCACACGGCCAGCTCGCACCGGCTCTCAGCCCTGGTCACCCCCGCTGGGAAGTCCTACGAGTGCCAGGCCCAGCAGACCATCTCCCTCATCTCCAGCGACCATCAGAAGTCCGTGCAGCTCCTGCTGTCGGAAGTGCGGCTCCAGCCCTTTGACATCCCCGCGGATTTTGTCTTCAGTGAAGGTAAGGTGCAGGGTGAAGGCAAGTCCTGCGTCCCCAAGATGCTGATGCCACCGTGGTCTTTGGGGATGTTGTGATGTACTGAAGGAATTTGTGTCCCACCTTTATCAGAGCACCATCCCCTCACTCCAGCTCCCTTATCAGTGCTCCCTGCAGTCCCTCCAACCCGTTCCCTGCCTCTGTGGCCCTCCAAAAACCTTTACAAATTCAGCCTAGCTGCTAAATCATGGCCTGTCGTTGCATGTATGTTGGCTTCCGTGAGGACTTGTAGAGCCAGGTTGCCAGCAAGCCGGTCCCTGAGGAGTCCTGCAAGGCTTAGGTGTCTCCTCTGCAGCACAGAAGCTGCTTCAGCACAGGGGGGTTTTTTAGGGCTACTGCACACTGAGGGAAAACCTGGGGCTGTGGTGGCAGGAGATACTTGGGATGCACGTTGCTGGCTTCAGTTTGATTTATGGTCATTGTGAGGGTGAAGGAAGCATAGCAGGGACTTCAGTGAGGTGCCTCATGTGCCAAACACAAGGGATGTCATTCCTCTTCTTGGATTTCTCTAATGGTAATGGTGGATAAAAGAAAATGTAAGTTAAGGCGTGCTGTTTATATCAAAGGGTTGTTCTGGAGCCAGCAGCAGTACTGCCATGGGGCAGCATTCCTGCAGTTTTGCCTGCCTTTATCCTCAGGAACCCATGGTGCTCCTCCTCCCTGACTCCCCCTTGGCTTTTCCATCAGGTTGAATGAGGGAAATGCAAACATACTTGCCTGAATTAGGTGAGACTAGTCCCCATTTTATAGCACTACCTTATCAAATTAGTTAAGTCCATTAGCGTAACAAGATGCAAATAAAATATGTAATATCCAAATCTTTTAATAACGAGCTAGAAAATGGTGGTTTTATTTCCAAGCCTAGCGTTAAAAACGTGGGGCTTCATTATTTTGCATGTGGGAAATACATTAGCACACAATAAAAACCCAGCAGTGACTGCAGAGCCGAGCACTTGCACTCATGACTCGCCTCCTCTCGCCGATGGAGTAAATCCGTGCTTTTACATGTGCTGGCTCTGGCAGAGCTCTGCGTGGCTGGATTACTCACGGCAGGGCCAGTGTAGTATGGAGTAGGTTTTACATGTGGGCAGGCGCTGGAGGCTGAGAAAAGCATATTTAAAATATGCAAGTTTGGACTCTGTTTGAGCTGCTGTGTCTCTGTGATACCAAACTAGAGAAGTCTGAGAGCTCCCAGCTAAAACAACAGAACTCAGGGCTCATTGCCAAAGGAATCTACCTGCCATTTTCATGATATGCTCTTTCCTGTCAGGCGGTAAATTTGTTGCTTTCTCTTTTTTTTTCCTTTGTTGCTGTAGTTTTTTTTCTTTTTCTCCAGGACACAAAGAGACCCTGGTTGGTTTAGCAGTCTTTAACTGTGTGTGGGCAGTTCCTCCTCCGGAGGAAAGCGCAGCTTCTCTCTTGTCAAACTTTGGGGTTTTTTTGTTGTTGCTGCTCTCCTTATTCAATTACCTTTCTTTTTGTCGAATTCCACTGGAAGTTAAATAGCAGAGAGCACCTGGAGAGGGTGGTCAGAAGTGCCTGAGAGGTCATTTATCAGTGAAGGTTCACACAGTCCCCACCAGCCGCGCCGACGAACTTGTCCGCGGCACACGCATGGCAAAACACGATCCTTTGTGGGGTCTGAGAACCACTGCCAATCTTAAATTACAGTAATTAGCCTTCTCCTTTTTGGTTCATTAATTTCCCATTAGGTAAAATTCCTATTAATTATGAACAAGCTACAGAACACTTTAAAATATTTTAGAATAGGGAAAGAGACCCGCTAGAGCAGAAGAATCGCCGGGATGCAGGAGGGTCAGGGCCCTTTCACCACAAAGGAATGGGGGAAAGGTTTTTTTCATTAGTCCTGACACTGTTCTGCCAGGGATAGATTAAGAAGCTTATAGGGAGTGATTGGATTGCTTTTAATTTTTTGAATGCTTAAACTCATGTGCTAAAGTATCATTTTTCTTTTTTTTTTTTTTTAAAGACACTGCTTCCAACCTTCACAAATCCATGTATATATATTTATTTTATGTTTTTCAATACAGAAGCAGCAGAACATTTTTTTTCATTCAGAGCTTGGTAATTTATTTTTTTAATGGGGAAAATGTGTATATATTTTCAGCTTTAAAGATGAGTAAAAAAGATGAGCTGGATCAAGAGGGGGTGAGGAGAATGTTTAAACTGACGAAAGAACCCCAGAGAAATTGCCAGCTCTTTTGATTTTTATATACATACATGCAAATGTAATGCATTATGGTGGAAAATACAAAGGGATACAAAGGCTGAGAATTAGAGACTGGGATCCTGGGAGGTCTCAGCTCGGTCTCAACTCTCTCTGAGCCAAGGGCTACATTTTCCTGAAGGTCCTTGGCACCAAGGTGTGCAGCCACATTTAAAAACCCACATATTTCTTTTTTTTTTTTTTTTTTTTTAAAAAATCTAATTATTTACAAACACCCACCTCAAAATCTCAAAAATCCATCTTGTCATGCCCATATATAACTGGCCCGTTTTTTCCATCCACTGGACAAATCCCCGTGCCAATCCTCAGGCTGGCATTTGTGGCTCCCTGGAAGGCGCCGTGTGTTTGTTGCTGCTGTTTGCTCTGCAGCAGGATCTGAAACAAGAAAATGGGCCTGTGAGGTGGTTTCGTAGCCCTAGTGCAGAAATTGGACGAGCACTCACCATAGAAACAGTGGCAGTGCGTGAGCCTGGTGCTGCAGCACCAGAGAACAATGAGCAACGTACCTAAACGCCTCCTTTGTATCCGTCTGCAGCCCGTGCTCCGTGGGGCTGGGACCAGGGACTGAGGGGTGGCACCTCTTGGGGAAAAAGGGGTGGCCTGGCTGTGTTTGGGATGTGGAAGAACTCCAGCCTTACCCGAACTTTTAAGGGAATTACATTTGCCAGGGACCGTTTTGCTTTCCCGGACCGAGGGTAGATCCCATCGGTTTGGGAAATGTTGAGATCCCTGTGACCTGGAGCAAAATATGGCTGAAAATTTACCAGAAAGAACCGTTCTCCTGCAGGATCATTGATTTAAAAATAGATAGCAGTTCCCAATGCAGTGGTGTTTCATTTGTCGTGCATAACCAGCCCACCTGCCCACACTGTTCTTGGTGGGGTTGAATGTCTGAATCTGTGTCTGCCATGAACTTCATGCAAACCCTTCTCCCCTCCTGCTCCCTTTTTGCCTTTTCCTTTGCTGATGGACCAGGAATGATACCTTCTGCCTGTCTCCCCGCAGTGTTGTGCACCTCAGTGCCTACAGGGTGAAAAATGCTGTATAAATGTTAAAGTACGTCGTTACAAATGTGAAAATGTTTTTGTTTGTTGCAAAATGGCGCGTTTTAACATTATACTCATGTTAAAATACAAAATTCATCTTCCTAGCAGTCAGCACCTGGAGAGCCTGAGTCCTGCTGCTGGTGTGTTTGTGCTGAGTACTTGCCAGTACCTCTGTGCTGGGTGGCCCCCAGCCCCATTCCCGTTCTCCCTACAGTCTCCAAAGAGCCCAAAAGGGACGCCTGGTGGTCTGCTCCAAAAGGAGAAGGTGGATGTGTGTGGGGAGGAGAAGGTGCCGGGGAGGCAGGAGGCAGCTGGTGTGCAAGGCTGCCTGCTCTACCTGGGGTGGTGCAGTGGGTCCAGCTGGGGAGCAGCATGTTTGGGGGTTAGCTGCTGGAGACTGCCAGCTTTGCTTTGCTTTTTCTTTTTTTTTTTTTTTTTAATCCTCTTAAAAAAGTGTCAGGATAAAGAACTATCTTCCTTGGCTGCTTGCAAGAGTTGACACCTTTTTGAGTTGTGACTCAGACACTTAAATACAGCCGTGGCTTTCTGTGGGCACCAGAGCTCTGGCCACATCCTCTGGCATATTTTGTGCTCTGCAGCCAGTTTGCTTTGGCAAAAGCTGGGGGAATTCAAATGTTACGAGCAGGTGCTTTGGAGTTGGGTCCACCACTGCATTACAGCACTGCTGCTTTGCCTTCCTCACTGGCTGCAGACCCTCACATTCACCCCATCCTCCTGCAAATGCAGCATCACCCTCGGGTAGGAAAAGGTGCATGGGCAAACCTGGTGTGTTTGAGCTGAGTGGAATGCCCTCAGTTGGGTTTACAGCAGGCTGCTTTCCATCTTCTGTAGAGTTTAAGCTAAACCACTTTCAAAGCAAAAATCAGAGTCCAGCTGCTGTGAATTCCTCCTGCTAATTGGCACCTCAGCACACCCTGGCCTCTCAGGCTGACTGTAGGTGTGTACACAGGAGCTCCTCTAGCATGGACCCTTCCCATGGTGTTGCTTTGTATCCACACGTGGGCAGCGGGGCTGTGGGGTTGGAACACCCCTGGCCCCGCAGCTCTGCCCCATGTGTGGCTTTTCCTGCAGTCAGCTCAGTCTGTTCGTGTGTCTCTGTGAGTTTGGTCAGGCCTTAGCATCCTAAACTGGGAAGAATTTCATAAAGCACTAGAAACCCAACTTTAGGAGCTAAATAATAATAATCAGGATTTTTTTTCCCCCTCCATTTTCCTTACTACAAACAAACAAAACCCCTGCATTGCAGCAACTGCTGAATCGCCTCTACCACAGTCCTGGTGATTAATCACTCCTCTGGTGAAACTGTGAGCAACTGGAACCGAAAAGGACATTTTTTTTGTTAGACTACATTTCACTTTTGCTTTTTTTTTTTTTGTTTCACTCCTCCAGCCTGGTGCTGGGAGGAGGCTCCGCTCCAGGACGCACTGGAGCTCCTGGAGGTGCTGGCACTGCTGGAGACAGGTCCCTGCTGTCACCTCCTGCCTGGGCCTGGGGGGGGGTCTCTGGGTTTTTCCTGCTCTTTAACACGTGACATTAGATTTGCAGAGCATTTGCTCTTCGTGGTTATTGCAGATCTCGGTGTCCTGCAGTGAACTGCCTGGGGAACCCATCTGGACAGTCTTTAGTGAGGGCAGGAATTTGTGGTGCCCTTTGTATTTGCTCATCTAACACTCAGCCTTTTTAGTTTTCCATTCTTTTTTTCCCTAAAGTTTTCATTGTTTTCAGCACATTTCTAATACTATGAAGAAGACGAACCAGGGGCCAGAGAACTGGCCCTCTTGTACCACATAACCTTTTTTTTCCCCCCAGAGTTAGAATTTTTCTTCTTTTTGTCCTGGTAGCCCCACCTTGGCAGTGTGGGCTCTGCCTGTCCGTCAGCACGGAGAAGCAGCAATCCTGTGGGGAAAAAAGTACATCGTGCTCCTGTCAGTCAGGCCTGCAGTAGACTCTGGAAGTGTAAGGGAACTGAACTGGGATTGCCAGTGTAATGTGTTTCCTGACCTTGGTGGCCTTTACAAGCGCAATAGAAAAGTGTTTTTGCCTTGTAGCTGTGGTTATTAATATTTTCTAGAGATTTATCAGACCATGGCAGAGACTCATCAACCAGAGGGAAGAACACTGGGGTGCTGGTGTTGTTTCTGTGAACAACACGGGGTGCCAGGATGCTGTTTGACCACAGACACACATGTTGTTCTGCTGGGCTGGTGAACTCCCTGTGGGGAGCACACGGAAAGGGGAGAGCGATGCTCTTAAACCTCTGCCACCGTGCAGATGGAATGGGGAAATCTCTGAATGATGTGCAGGGCAAGTCTGATGAACGATTAAAATCTGAGTGACGTTGAGACCTCATGATATCATATTTATAGACTCTATAATTAAATGAGCAAAGCAGATCTTCAGCCACAGTCAGGAGATACATACTTTTGCTGTCCCATTCCCAGCAAGGCCACTGATGTGTGGTAGAGAGGTCTGAACAGGAGCTTATGGGCATAAAAGTGGTTTTTTTACACTGCATGGCTGGTTTGATAGATGTTACCTCTGCCTCCCTCCCTGCGTTTACTGTGATTTCACTTTCCTCCAAAGCAATTGATTTTCTCCCTGGGGCTCCAGTGATGGTTCTGTCGCTGTCTCTCCTTGCTGCTGCAGCTGGTTTTGCTCTCTGATAGAGCTGTGACTCCAAGGAGATCAGTTGGCCACTGCAGCAGTTCAGATTTGCAGGGTCTCATTTGTAGCTCTCTTTTCCCTTTTTCCCTTTCCCTGCAGAACACAAGTGCCCAGTGGACCAGAGGGAGCAGTTGGAAGAAACCCTGCCTCTGATTTTGGGCCTGATCCTGGGCTTGGTGATCGTGATCACCCTTGGCATTTACCACATCCACCTCAAGCTGACAGCCAGCCAAGTGCAGATTCCTCGGGACAGATCTCAGTACAAGCACATGGGATAGGGAGCAGGATCGAGCAACCCGAGTATTCATCAGGTAGAAAAAGCAAAAGCACTTTTTTTCCTGTGGGTGAGGAAAGGTTATGGGGGGGCAAGAGATGGTATTCACAGCACCTCATGGTGAGCATTTCATGGGGACACGCAGGTCAGGGCCGGGCCTTCACTCAGTCAGGGCAGAGTCTGTAAGAGGACTCGGTGTCTGATGTGAGGTGTCTGTGGCAGTAGGTGGTTTGAATACCTTCTTAAGCAGCTGGGCTGATCATCTGGAAACAGAAATGCTTCACATGTCAAAGTGTAACATTGGGAGCAAAATTAGCTTTTTGTTGTTCTTTTTTTTTTTTTTTTAACCTCCCCCCTGCACTGCTCTGGGAAGTGTTGAGCCCTCTCTGCTCCTGCCCGTGCAGGGAGCAGGGCTGAGGGACAGAGCCCCTTCATTCAGGCCCTTTAATGAAGGGACTCAAACCACATTCCTAAGTTTGCACCCATGTTAAGGACAGCATGGAGGCAAATACAGGTGTGTTTTGAAAAAAAAAAATTAAAGGTCAGAACCTGGAGCTGATATTAACTGGAGTAACTCCAGTGGAGCAGATCAAAGTCAACTGTGGAGCTGACCCCACACTTGAGATCGAGTGAAGAAAGTTTGTTTTTGCTTCTTGAGCCACATCTGAACTCAACTTTAAAATAAAAAAAAGTTAAAAAAAAAAAGTATTGATACACAAATTATAAAGTGCCGTGCTACTGCAAGTCAACTGAGAAATGCTTCTGGCTGGACATCCTGCACGTATTGTGATTGTTGTTGAGATGTTACATTGCTACCTGCAACTGATATTTTCACAACAAAACAAAAAAAAAAAGAAGAAAACAGTAATGTTCAAGTTACTATGCAGATTATTCAGGTATAATCTAATGTAACAGAAAAAAATATAAGGGAGTCCTCGAAATCTATCCTTAAATGTAGACAATTTTTAAAATTAATTAAAACATGTACATATATAATAACTTGATTTGCCTTCTTCTTTTGAGATGATGTAATGCTTCGTCCTAACTGCAAGATACCTCATGGAATCAGTGCAAATATACATCTTGCTGAGTGGATGTTAAATGTAGGATTTATTCTAGCAGGAGTTTTGGAGCAGATGGTTTGGTGAAGACACAGTGGTGGTTCAGTATTCTGTGATTTTTTGGTTATTTTTAATATTACTCTAATTTCTTGGTTGCTTTTCTTACATGTTTTGTGGGCAATGATGTTTCACTCCAGTACTGTCCAGTCTCCAGTGAAGCCTTTGACTTCCCTCAGCAGGAGTTAGTCCAGGCCTTGAGTTAACTTAGGGTATGCAAAATACTTTCTTGTTCTTTAAGCTGATTTGATCCAAGCAGTGATTCAGACAGACTGTCCTCTTTCTGCTTAAACCCAAATAATAATCAAAGAAAAATAGTAATTTCAGTATTGTGAAATGTAAGAGGAGAAACTTCACTGGCTTTTAATGCTCCAAAATTTACAGGTTTTTTTGTTGAAGGTGGATGCAGCACAAGCCTTCCTTTAGTCTTGTCTTACTCCTGGTCTCATTCCTATATATTATGCTTGGCTTTTTTTTTTTCTCATTTGGATTTAAGAAGCAAAATTATTGTGCTATTGGTGCTTGTGGCTTTGCCCTTTTCTTTTAACACTCCGGTGAAAGTGTTCTGGGCAGGCTTTTGGCTGACCAAGTGCCACTGCCTACAATGAGCTAATTATTAAAAAAACGTTGGTTTAGAGGCAGTTAGAAAAAGCCAGAGGTAGCAGGAGGGAGAATAAAAGGATTAAAGGTTCCTCCTCAATAGAGAGGAGCCACAGTTATCAGCTTTGTCCTGCCTCACCCTTGTCTGCCCTCCAGCCAGAAAGGCTCTCCCAGCCAGCTCCCATCAGCCTGGCACATCTGCTCCTGTATTTGACATCCAAAAGAATGATGGGATAAAAAAAAAAAAAAAAAGAAGCAAACAGCTGAACTGCAGATGCCAGAGGAGCCCCTCCATGGTCGTTTGTCTCCCGAACAGCACATTGTGACTGGGTGGCTGCAGGAGCGGGATATTGGGATGGCCCCGTGTTTGAAGGCAGCGAAACCTGGGGCTTGGCTGAGCTGCCAAGTGTCACTGTAGGAGAGGCAGTGGCTGAGGGATGGAGCTGCTGGCTGGGCATCGTATCCCCAGGGTGGTTTGGGAGTTTGTGGCTTGCTCAGCTAAAGCTGCTGGTGGGTTTTAGCCTTTAGCCCTTGTGCGTCACGTTGGTGCTTCTCTCCCTGCAGAAGGTGAGCGAGACCAGCCTGGTGTAACTGGGAGATGCTCTCAAACATCTCAACATGTGGTTAAGGTGGAAAAAATGCTAATTTATGGTCAACTCTGCAAAGTGATTTTAATTCACCCTGCAGTGACCCTGTGACCACCCTGACAGGGTCACAGCAGGGCAGCTCACAGGAAGCTGTCCTTGCCTGATCCCGCTGCTTGAGCCCTGGCCAGTGCACTGAAGTGGTGGCATTGGCCAGTGGCTGACCCCCCAAAAAGCTGGTGCAGCTCCTGTGACCCTGTGCCTACAAACCTCAAGAACTTATGTTGCTTTTCATGTCAGATGATGGAGGTTTCCCCTGGCATCCCTTTCAGGTGGAGTGTGTCTTTAAGCTATTAGTTGCATGAATACAGTAATTATTTTTGTTTGTTTTCTGAATTGACAGCAAATAATTTTTTTGTTGGGATGAAATGTTTTTCCCTCTCTTTTGGGGGGAAGAAGGGAAATACAAACAATAATTTCAGCTCACTGGCAGTCTGTGCCCCAGACTGATATATGTTGTATAAAGAAAGTTATTTAGGATGTTGGGTGAAAACCCTTTGAATATTTTAATCTTTTCCATTCTTTTCTTAATATTTACTGAATTTGATCTGAATTTTCCACTGCTTAAGGCTTTTCAAGCCTATTTATGAAAAAATTATTTATGAGGTTAAAACAGCTGTCCAGCTTCCCTCCTGCCCATTCAAGCTACAGCAGCATCTTGAGGATGGCAGCACTTTATTGTGATTTAATTTTATATTTATTTTTCATTCATTGATGGCTGCAAATTGAACGCTTTGCTTTATATAGATGTTTATGAACACACCAGTTCATGGTGGATAAATATAAGAAACTTATCACCCTACTGAGCTCTTTAAGGACCTGTAATAATTAGGCACTTACTAAAGCAGCTGCTAATGACTTACCAAGTACTTATGATTAGAACTTTAATTATAAATTATTGATGTATTGCTGAGGAGGGGACTTACACAACCAGCAAATGTCCCTGCCTCTGCTACTGAAATGATGGGGATTTGTGAATGCTTTTAGAACTGTGACCTCAGAAAAAGCCATCATTCCTTAGTGACAGGTGGGAATAAACTCCCTGGAGTACCTGGACATACGTGGAGCTCGGCATCAGCTTCAGTCAACTGTGCAGCCCAAGGTAACAGACCGTGGTTATTCCCTGCTTTTTGCCCAGCTTTGGCTTTGTTTGAAGTGCTGAGGGTGAAACAGCCGAAGTTAAGATTTCTTGTTTGTTTGTTTGGGGTGTTTTGGTTTTTTTTTAGGTGATGGCTAATGTATCTTGAAATATTTACTGATGTCAGCAACCAAAAGTAATCAAGAGTAATATAAAAACCTCATTTATAAGACTTAGAGGTAGCAAATAACATTGTAGCTTTATCAGCTGACTGGTGCTGCTGGGGACACTGGGAGGAATGTTGTCAGTAGGCGTGAGAGCTGAATGGTTGTAAGCCAAAAATTAAGGATGTGTAAGGCCAAAAAAAAGGGATTATTTAAGAGGCAGGGAAAGCAAGATGGAAATGTTCCAACAGGGACAAGTCCTTCTGGAGAACTTCATCTTGCAAAGGTGTATGGGTGTGCTCATCGCTTCTCAAAATGCTCTGTACTGTCTGACTGACCACAGTCTGGGTGTTTTATTCAAGTGCTGGCTTTGCCAACTCGTATTGAAACATGGGTGTGGATTTTTTCTATGTTTAGAGGAGAATTGTTTATTTTTCTGACACAAGTATGTGTGTGTACATGGGTATGTTTGGGGAGGGGGCCTCTCAGAATGGTGAAATTACAGTATCTTGGTTTGAAATGCCTATTTAGATGTGCTTGGGTAAGTCTTTTTTTTCCCCCCCCTTAATTTTGGGTGAAGGAAAACTTTTTTTCTTATTTGCTTGGCCCACTATTGTGGTACTGAGTCAAATTTATAAAACAGCAAAAAGGCACAGAAGAAAAAAACACACTGAAACTTCAAGTGTTTATTAATTAATTTATTTAACTTGCATGTGCATTTGTCTCACCAGTAGCTGGTGTTCACAAAAAAAAAACCCTTTGAAATCGACAAAACTTTCAGTAAACTTGATGAACACTGTTTAAAGTATCTAATGATAAGAAAGTTGCAGAAAATTCTTCACTTGCACAGCCTAAAATGTGCTGAATATTGAAGAAAAAAAACCCCCCACCAACCCCTTTTTTTTTTTAAATTTTTTTTTTATTCAAAGATGGTTAAAAAAGTTTAACTTTTGTGGCTAGTTACTACAGTTGTGCCTGTATGCCATTGCCTGGACTGGTGCAGCCGGTTTTCCTGAGTTGTCAAGACTACAAAACAGACCCCCTGGAAGGCTGTGGGTGCTGCTCTCGGCCGGGTGGGCACCGGGAGCGTGTCTGCGGCGGGGCGGCGGGAGCCAAACACATTTTCTGTAGTGCCCTCTTAAAATGTGCAAACAGGGTTAAGAAGAGAAAGCAGAGGGGAGGGGAGTAAGACACACAGATGTGAGAACATCTATTCAATGTTCCAGTTCATATTTATCTCCCTTTTTTTTTTTTTTGTTTAAATTGCTTCTCTCCCTTCAAATATTCTTTTAAGGGCAGAACTAAAGGAGCTTTTTTATTATTGGCAACTCTTTTCTCCCAGAGGAAGATCTTTAAGCAACAGCTCCTGCCAGGTTTAGATGTTTGGTTATAATTTACTACAATAAATAACAATTAATTTATCAACTATGAAACTCCATCATAAGAAAGAAACTGCTTTTTCACAAAGTTGGCTTTGTGGTTCCTTAAAGATACTGTAAAATGAGGTCAGTAAGAAAAAAAAAAAAACAACCAAACTTGAAAAACATGGCTTTTGTATCATACATAATTAAAAAGATCTAATCATTAATAAATAAAAATCATTTATCATTGAAATAATTATGAAGCACTTCTAAAAATTTTAAAGGCAAATCTATTTAGGCCTACAGATAACATGCAAAGTCATCCAACAAATAACACAAAATTGTACCGTAGTAGTCAACTGTTGCATCAACATTCAGAAAGGTCTGGACAGCAGCACAACTTCTCCTCTCTGGCAAACATCTGGCAGCACATCCCACAGGTCTGCTGGAGCTCCGGGGATCCCACTGGGTGATCCCCTCCCACTGCCAGAGCTCAACAGAAACAACAGAGGCTTTTGTGGTGGCAAAACTGGCCCGGTGGTGGCATAAAAAAAGGGCTGGCCCTGGCCTGGGCTGACCCTGGAGCAAAGGCAGGCCGGATGCGTTGGCTCCTACCCTGGGAAAAGGGGAGGGAAACCCAGGTGACCACTCACATTCAGCAGCAGCTCTGCCACTGTGTCACGGGGAGGGCGAGTGCCCAAAGCCAGGCTGCCAGAGCGCCCACAAACATCACTTATCCTTGGCTCTTCAGGCTGCCGAGAGGGTGGGATGAGCGCTCTCCTCACCCCATGGGAAATCTGCAAAACCTTACAACTTCGTAAAGGTGGTTGTGGGCTTTTGTTTTTTCTTTTTCCTGTTTTCAAAAGGGTTAAAAAAGTAGGAAACTTTAATCTTCTCAAATTCTCGCTAAGGTAACACTTATTACTTCAACTAACACAACAGTTACATGACAAAGTACTGCAAATTATCAAAACGGACTGTACAGAAAATTACAAACTCGTTGCAAAATACATTGCGCTGCTATGACCGAGATAAAAAGTGCTTTGTTTCGTCAGAAAAGTGTTCTTCTGAAACAGAAGTGGCGTAGCCTGCAGTGAAATTCCGGTGTTTCGCTCTGGCTGTGCTCTCCTCGTTACCTTTCCAACCTGTGCATTTGGTGCCTTCTCCCTGGATGGTGGGAACACAGCAGCGCTGGGGAGCGATGGTCTATGGTGGAGCGTGGCCTCCCAGCTGGGACCAGGATCACTCCCCTGCCCCTCACACACAGGGAGCATAGAGAGCACTTCCTTGGTTTTTTTATACACTGCATTATTTCAGCAGGGCTGGTTTTCCTTCACAAGGTTTTACTCCTCCCTGCCTGCAGTTCCCACACAGCTGCTGGCATTCCCACATGGCCGTTATCCAGACTCTGCACTGACCTTTTCCCAAAAAGCTGCCGGCTTCAGCGATGCCTGTGTTGCCTCATGAGGGGCACAATGCAAGAAGGGGGCCCAGCCAGTTTGAGGAAGGGGTGTCTCAGCAGTTCCTGTGCCGTGGCTCTCTGCGAGGGCTCCCGCACCAACATCGAGTCCAAGAAGCCCCGGAGCACTGAGGAGACCTGGAACACCACACTGGTGTTAGGGGTGGACAAAAACATCCACTTCTGGCTGTGTGCACACTGCTTTTCTTGGGAAAAGGGACACAGTGATTCTGCCTATGGTAACAGCTGTACTGAGCTGAAGGGCTGTGTCTCCTACATGCTGCTCATGCTGAAACCATTTGGGTATCAGTAGGGTGCAGAAGAGCAGCCCCTGCACAGCTCTACATGTGGGGGGTGAGAAAAGCATAATGTGGGGTGAGGGCTCAGGCCTGAAGCACACCCAAAATGGGAGGTGCACACAGGCTTTGGCACTGGGTGTGGATGTGCCAACCTACCCACAGCAGGGCTGATGTGCCAACTTGCTCTGGTCCTGGGGCAGGTTGGGAAGCACAGGGAACATGAGGCTCTGCCCAGCTCCCTTTGCCATCGCTGCAAAAGCCAAGCCAGGGCTGGGCACAAACAAGGCTACGGCTGATGGCTTTGGCCTCACATCCTCCCCACACAAGTCCTGTGTATGACCCACTGCTCCAGGTGGGACCTTAGAAGTTATCAGCTGGGCACTCAAATGTGTGCCTATAGTGTTATTAAACATGTCCCTGCTCAACGCCCTCATCACCTAATGGGAAGTCTGACCTTGTGCATGTCCTTCACCCGGGGCGGGAGGTTGTCCCGGATCCGGCGCATGGCCTGCAGCGGCGGCTCGTTGAAGTACGGAGGTTCCCCATCGATCATCTCTATCACCATGATGCCCAGGGACCAGATATCCACCTGGAACACACAGGCTGGTCATGAACACTGCTGGTAATGCGGGGGGGACCAACAGGCTCAGCACTGGGGCTCATGCAAAGCTTGGAGATGGTTCATGCTGCTGTCTGTGGCCAGTCTCAGCCAGCAGTCTGGTGAGCCATCACCATAAATCTTTACCCAGCTGATAATGCTCTTGCCGTTTGAGCAGTAAGTGATGGATGAAATGGATTAGCAGTGACTTACAAACCCAGGTCTGCAGCTGGTTTAGGTGCTGTCCACTGGAAGCCCTGTGCATTGGAGAGGCTGCACCCTCCTGCCCTGCATTCCAGCTGCCCTGACTGCAGCCCCTGACTGCCCACCCCAGGCTGGCTCTGCAGTGCTGCAGCCAGTGGGAGAGCAGAGCACAACTCAGCTGCTGTGAAATCAGTTATCCTGTGTCCCCCGAAGCTCAAAACCAACAGGAACTCCATTCAAGACCCCAAGGCAAACACAAGCACTTAACTACACCCAGAGCTGCTTCCAGCCAGCAGAGGTAACACATTATATAATTCCTCTGGAAAATGATTCAGCTCCAGACCCAACCCTACTTTTTTTTATTTTGGTCCTGGCTTGCTGCAGATCTGTTCCAAAATTCCATTTCTCTAATGACTGTAATTCCTGTAATTCACCAGCCCAAATACAGCCAGGGCCAGTTCATGCTGCTTTTCTCTTTTCCCAACACTATCCTTTAGCCCAAATCCTTTTTCTTTTTCCCTTCTGGCGGGGAAACCTAATGTAGCCATAAGTTCAGCCACTTTATAATCCTTTCAGTGCTATTAATGGACTAATATAGCTGATGTTATTACCCCTGGAATGTCTTCCATAATGGCACCTGTCCTGGGAGCACGTCAGTGCCTGCAGGGTGCTCTCACCCTGGGGCTGTGCCAAAACAGTTCCTGCTGCATCTCCTGTCTCAGCTCATTTCCCCTTCTCTGTGCATGTATATTTCTGTATCTCTGTACATTTATGTGTGTGTATATATATGTATATAAATATATAATATGTATGTATCTGGGTATCTGTATTTTTGGCTCTATCTGCCTTGCAGGGTTGCTCTCTGCAGCTGTTACTATCAGGACTATCAGGCAGAAGCTCCTGTCCCCACGCAGAGGAGCAAAGGCAGCCGTGTCTCCTGCTGGGGAGCCGTGAGTCACTGTCACGGCTGAGCGCGGGAGAGGGGATTGCTCTTCCTAGGCTGGCAGTGCAGGAGTGCTGTGACTCAGAGCTTCCCAATGGATGGGATATGGCACTGCAGACCTTGCTGGTCTCCTCTGAAGGGTTCTAATAAAAATGTGTGGATTGTCTTTTTCAGAACCATTTGGCAAGGCTTAAAATAGCTCCCACAGACGCGCTTCCTCTACCCCTGTCTCTCAGCTAATGAGAGCAATGACTGCAAGGAACGACCCGATGGGGACACCAGTGCTACCACAAAGGGTGGCAATCCTACCCACCCAGCTGGCTCACTCACCCAGTGTTTGGGACCCTGCGGGACCTGTGCCTCTGCTGGCATTCCTCCAGAGCAAGGGAATCTCAGGCTTCAGCTGGATGAAAGCACAGTGCCAATACTGGTGTGACCTGGCTGTGCAGTACAGGTGCATAACCTGGCTGCAGGTTTGGCACATGCAGGTGTGGACACCTGTGACTGCAACTCCAGGCTTTTATATTAAAGAGCATCAAAGGGTCTTTCCCAATGTGAAAATAAGGCCAGTTTCCTTTCCTACAGCACCCTAAGCGTAAATACATAAAGGCATTACACTAAGTATGCTAAATGGAGTTGTTATTTAACGACTTCATCTCGGAGAAACACTTTAAAAGGAGGCGCGATGTAGCACTCTGGGGCAAACGTAATTGCTGCTATTTAGCATATCTATGTAAATGCCTTTGAACTGCACGGTGCTCCCTGAGCTCTGTGGGGTCGATCAAGGCACCCCATAGAGGGCAAACAGCAGCTCTGGGTCCCAGCCGTGCCCCCTGCTCTCACCTCGGTGCCGTAGGGCAGGCGGGATATCACCTCCGGAGCCATCCAATAGGGTGTCCCAACTAGCGACTTCCTCCTGGGAACCTCCTTGGACACTTGGGCACAGAACCCAAAGTCGGACAATTTTATCTGAAAAGAAAAAGGAAAAGCCCCTCTTGAGTAACAAGGTGAATTCCTGCGAGACACACGTGACTCTGAAACACAGACCTCTGGCTGCAGCGGGAGGGACAGGGATGGAGCTGCTGTGTCTGTCTGGGACAGGACAGCAGCACAGTTTTGCAAGTGTGTCTGGAGATGGGAACACAGCCTGGGGAACTTTAAACTCATTAAAATGAAGGCAAGGGAAAGACGTAGGAGAGTGGCAGTGGTGCTCATTACTATCATCTGTCACACCTCATTGCCTCTCCACCAGCAAAAGACGCAGAGGTGATAAATGGCTTATAATGGTTAAAAACAGAAGGAAAGCAAAAAATTCTGAAGTAACAGTCTTATAATGAATCTATTATTGCATATATATAAACCCCACGTCTGTAGTTTGTATGCATGCTGATACTCAGTAATAAACACATTTCAAGTGACACACAACCCTCCTGGGATGTGTACCCAGGAACATGACCTGTGAATTTGCCAGGACACAGGTGAACCAAGTGGCATTCACCCCATTCCCTTTCACCACCGAGAGCATGACCCAACACCCACAGAAAGCAAAACCCCTGCCAGTGTTTTTTTTAAGACCAGGACCTCACACCATGGACTGTCACTAAAGAAAATGTCATCTTTATGTAGTAACAGAGCTGATTTCAGAAAGGCAGGGAAGGGCACAAGACTCTTCCAAAAAAGGGTTAACGGGACCTGCTCCCTTTGCTTGGGAACTCAGGAATTAGTACTGTCCTTGAGTAGCTGTGGCAGTGACCTGAAATAGAAATAATGGGATACACAAGCACTCCGGAGAGCAGCTCTTGCTGCATCATGTGCCTACTCATACTTTTATGCCAGTTTTTTTTAACAACAGAAATTATGGAAAATTATCACCTCCCCCTCCGTGTCGCTGTAGAATGCCAAGGTGAAAACTCCTCCAACCCCCAACCAAAACAAGCTGGTCTGAGTGTCGGTGGCATCACCCTCTTCCAGAAACAGCTTGTTCCCTAAGGCTGAAGTCTCTTTTCCCCCCCCAAGGAGTTATTTGAAGGCCTAGAAGCTATCACAGGGGTTTTCCTGGGCATTATCCTAACTCCCATCACTCCCAGTTATAGGCTGCACAGTGCCACGGTGACCCAAGGTCCACAGGCCACGTATCCCATCACATACTCAGCGCCTGGGAATACAAAATGAATCCCAACAGCCCCTGGACAACTGGAGTGGGAAGTTGCATAAATGCCTGCATTGACTTGTTGTCAGCACTGATTTGTTTTCTTTTGGACTCAGTGCAGACACTACTTTTTTTAAAGCTGTGGGTGTTATTTTAAAGAGAATTATGAAATGATTGCTGGTATTTCTAAAACAATAATAGCCAAGTTCTCCATGTTAAATGTATTTTTCAGTTTACTGGATGAAGAATGGAAGAAATAATGCGTATTTTGGAAGCAGAGTCCAATCATCTTTTGTAGGAGCACAAGAGGTTTTGCATATCTATTGCTCATTCGAGTACATAAAAGACAACGATTTTCTAAAAAAAGGTAATTGCACAACACAGCCATGAAGAAATCTGCAATGCAGATAATAAGTACTGGAGTAATGAGTATAATGAGGCACTGTATGCAGATCCCAGCACAGATCAGATGTTATTTCAGCAACATGGATTGAAATCCCAGCTGAAGAACTCCTACACACGTGGGATTTTCTTTCCTTGACAGGATTAACAGGAGCAGCTTGTGACTGCTGCAGAAGAAAACCCCTCTTCCTTGGTGAAGTGGGTATCAAATTAAACAAGGGAGCCTTTGGTTAAGGAGTCAGACCAGGCCTGGGAAGCCAAGAGCTTCACCTTCTGAAAGGTCTAGATTTGATTCCAGACCAACAGGCTCAGTCCAACCCGCTAAGTCTTGCTTTAGACAGGTGTGTAACAACCTGTAATTTTCTTTGTGTGCAAACTTCATTTTGCTTATTGAGCAAGTCATGTGCAGCATTTTGTCCCCCTCTCTCCCTGCTCAAAGACCAATTGACTGGCAGCAGCATCCCATCCAAGTACATGGCAGTGTGGAACTGGCATTATCAAGCATCTCACAAATGTAAAAGCTACTCTGACCATTAGGGGAGGGTTTCAGCAGTAATGCAGATTATTATTTTAGCACAGAAAGATGTTAGCCTTCTTCACCAGCTTGGAGAAACAGAGCACAGGTACAGCAGCTGCTAACAGAGCACAAATACAGAGGCTGCTAACTAAAGGATAATGAAGTGTAGTAAAAAGGAAGTATTTTTGAGAGGCATCACAGTAGGAGCGGGGCAGCCTAAAAGATGATCTCCCATCACCTCCTGCCACCGAGCCATCACCCACATTGTGTAGCTCCTTCTGCCACTGCCTTCTGATGGCTGCAATCCCTCCCCAAGGGATTGCTGCCTGCAGCACAGATGTCCATCACCGGCCAGGCCAGGCCAGGCCTGTGTTTTTGGGATTCAGCTCTCCAAGAAGTCACTCACAGGTCACACCCTGCAGTTTCACAGGCCTGGCTCATTTTTTTCCAGGCAGTGTCACCCTGAAGGGGCACAGCTGTTTTCATGGCAGCCCTGGGAGCTGGGGAAGGGCTGGGTGCTCACCCTGCCGTCGCTGGTGAGGAGGATGGAGTCGCTCTTGATGTCGCGGTGGATGACGCCCTGGTTGTGCAGGTAGGACAGGGCTCTCAGGACAGACAGACAGACGGTCGCGATCTGCTCCTCATTCATCCTGAAACAGCAACGTGGGAAAAACGGAGCGTTAAGGAAGACAGTGGGGAAGGGGAGCTGGAACAAAGGGACACCAGTTCCCCTTCAGGCCAGTGTACAGATCTTTTGGGCAGTGGCTCTGTGGAGTGAATCTCTGGTCCTGTTTCTGACCAAAAACATGGGATGAGGGTGAGGATCAACTCTGCAACGAGGTCTGGATAAGTCTCCCTGCAGCACTAAAAAAGCTGAGTGCTCCATGTGATGCAGCCTGTGACAGTGAGCCCGTTTCCCTCTGGGACATAAGGGGAATGCCTTATTTACAGTAAACTCAGTGCTTGCCAGGGAGGGTGAACCACCACTGGGATGGAAACAGGCGTGGAATGAATATGAGAAAAAACCCCACTCCTAATTGTGCAGACAAAACATCAAGCCCTGGGTGTAGCTCTTGTATTCTCTTTTATGCCTTCTGTAAAAATATTCCTGGTATTTCAGCAGAAAAATAAACAAGAGGCCTCATTTCTATGCAAGGTTGAAAACCCCCATTTTGGGATGGGTTGTGCACCCTGGTACTGCTGCCCCATTGCTGGATGTCCCCAGCATCTCTCTTACATGAGCAGAAAAACTCGTGTGGAGATTTCTGCTCTAACTTTGTGTGCCATTTGTAGCAAAATCTTTGAGGGAAGGTCATGCAATGTAAAAAAAGCCCAGAAGATTAAGAAAAGACTGTTTTGAGTTAAAAAATAGATGACAGCTCTTAAGAAGTGGTGTCCTGGGAACATCTGTTTGCTGTTAAACTCCTGTCAGAAATATCTAAGATAGAGCTTTTAATGTTTTGGGTTGCAGTAGTTAGCAAATGACTTGCAATATTGTGATTTATTTCAGCACACAAGCTAAGGAAGCAACAAAAAAATAAAATACCTGGGTTACAGCTCTGCTCTTGGTAGGGTCTAAGTATTCTCTCATAAATTTTCTAATTTATTATTCCTTGTTTTTCTTCTTGCTCCCCTAAATACTCTCCCATTGATTTGGTGTGGAAATTTTAAATTTTTTTTTTATTCAAGAGGAAGAAATTAAATAAAGAATTGCTCTTCCCTATTTCATTATCAGGAGCAGATGAGCAAAGATCAGGTGGAAAGAGGGCTGTAAAATCTAATGTCTCCCCTCAGAAGAGGCAGAGCAGTTCCATACACTGCAGCTCTTGTGCTGGTGGATTACCTGCTTAAAGGTGTGACATTAACTGAAATATGGGAACGTGCTCTACCACAAGCACAAATATTCTGATATAAAAACTCTCTTCCCTTTATGTTTTAGACTTGGTTTGCAGATAACCTTTCTGACAGCCTGGTTACACGGGTTTTGAGCATGGAGAGAAACGACCCTTAGAACTGATGTGGTCATGACAGCAAAATCAACAATGCAGATCACCAAACAGGGAAAAGAACATTTTTTTGGGGGCTATTTTTAGGAAGTAATGGATAAAAGTTGTGTTGCTGATGAACTACCAACTAAATTGCAGCAAATCCCCATCTACCAGCAAGCCCTCTCAGGTATTTCTTTCCCTTTGATTTAAAAAATGCTGGTACTGACAGGAATTCCTCTGCAGTGGCTTATTTTGCTGGTAAAGGTAGCATGCTATGTATGGGTATAAGTATATATATGTACATCTATATATCTATATCTAGATATAGATATATAGATATAGAAATATATAGTGTGTATATATATATAGCTATGTATATGTATATATATATGCACAGATAGCTATATGCAGATATGCATATAAATATGTATGTATATATGTTTTATATATATATTTATGTGTGTATATATGTATGTATGTTTTCCATGAATGTATATGGCACATATTTTTATGTTTTTATATATGTATTTTTTAGTACTTACAAATACACAGCCATATATAAAAAAAATATGTTTTATATATATAAAACTAAATACAGTATAAACATGTTATACATACATAAAATAAAAATAAGAATAAATAAGAATAAAAATAAAACAAGGCTAAGATTAAAAATAAAGATAAGAATAAAAGTAAAAATAAGAATAAAAGTAAATTAAGAATAAAAATAAAATAAGATTAAAAATAAAATAAGAATAAAAATAAAAATACATATATAGAGCCGGGAGGTGCCCAGCTGCCCTCAGCAGCAGGTGAGCTCCAGAGGGCACGGTCCAGAGGAATCCATGAGGGAAAGCCAGGGCATCTCCCCCCCAGCCAGGCTACGTGTTGGGCTTTAGGCTGCAGGTCCCTCATCCCACCTGGTGTGAGTGACGATGTCGGTCAAAGCGCCGCCCTCCAGGAACTCCATCACCACCCAGAGCTCGTCTCCCACGAGGTAACTGTTGTACATGTCGACCACGTTCTCGTGGTGGTAATCCCTCATGATCACCACCTGTGGGGCACAGAAAGGTGGCCTGTGAGTTGCTACAAGCATTGTCTGACACTCGTTCCGACTTTCTTTCTCGCTGTGCTGTTCTCTCGGTGCTCGCTGAAGGTTCTGGGATGAACCACATCCTCCCAAACCCTTATAGCCAGCACATAAACAAAACCAATGTATTTACATAAAAATATCAGTCATCGTAAACACACCAGGAGGAACAAGGAATCTCTGGCTGCCGAAGTATGAGCGGTAGATAATTGTTTTATTTCAGCCTGCAGGAACAGAACTGTTTATTTAATTGGTTTTTTATTGCCAACTGCCTTCAGTACAACAGAGATTTATTCTTTTTTTTTTTTAACCTGATCAATCATTCACCGCATCGAAGTAGTTTTCATCATGAACCCAGTGGTTCATGTTTTATATATAGATATATAGATATATTGCATGGAATTTTAAAATGCTGGTAATGCAGGGGATGACTCAAATCCCACATCTACAAGGGACTGTACAACTGGGACCACAGTAAGAGCAGCCCAGCCAAGGCAGTGACCGTGAGAATGGGGGACTGAGAGCTGTCAGAACAGTGACCAGGAGAGAAAACAACAGCCAGGGAAGGCTTCATTACAGACAGAGGAATTTCAGCGCTGCTCAAAAGAGGTTCTTGGCTGACACGAGTGACTGGAGAGTGTCAGGGAAGCAGCTTGGTCCTGCACAGCGTGTAGGACCTGCTTCAAGATGTTACTGCTCAAGAAATGCTCAGTTAGAGCCACCACAGCCCAATTCAGTGTTGCCTTCCAGCAGAGACAAAGCCAAGCCCAAGTACCCGGTACGGCCATGCACTGTGCAAAGAACTGGGTGTAGTTTGCTAAAAACTAATATTTTAATTAAAAAATTTTAAGTTTTTAAAGGTTTTAAAGAAACCAGTCTGTCATGTGCTGAGGGAAGATCCACTTATAGTCAAAATACAGGAAACAAAAGATAGAATTATAAAGTTCATTTTCACAAGAGGTTTCCCTGGGCTCCTGCAGTGGTTTTAGTGTTGATCAGCATATTTACAAGTGATCTTGAAAAGGGAGCAGGGGACACAACCCACTAGCTTCTTTAAGGGAATAAGAAGTAAAAAAATGGAAAAACTCTTCAAGTTGCATAAGGTACTCTCAGCCTCAAACAACTGGGTGAAAAAATGGCAAATGAAAACCAGTGTTCTGAAATTTAAAATAATGTACGTGGGGAAAACAGTCTCCCATAAGCACTTGTGGGCTCTGAGCTGGCTGCAACCACTCAGGAAAGGAGATGTGGGAAGTAACACAGATGGTTCCATAAAAAAAGCACTGTCAGCTCTTAACTCAGTAACCATCAAGAAAGCAAAGGGTTAGGAGAGGAAGAAGAAAGGAAACAAAAAGCATGTGTATTCCAGAATACAGTGTAAATGCTTCTTGAACAGTCTGGTCAGTTTGGATCCTCCGGCTTGGAAGGATAAATTATGTCAGGAAACAGAAAAAGGCACAGGGCTATGTCTGTGCACCTGATACCCTGCATGGACCAGCTGATACATTTCTGAGCTGACTGCTGTGACAACATCACAGGTTTAAAGCCAGGAGGAGATGTAGCTCATTTAAAACTGGTCTGGTTATACAATATTTACACAGTATAGATACCTGCGGGACTCACCACTTCTTTCAGAAAGTTATTAATTTGGTTCTTGAAGGTGCCATTTGGCCCATGACTCCTGCTGAGCCCACTGCCTGCAAAACCCACCACACCACCCAAAATAACTCACCTCATTGAAGAGCAGCTCCCTCCTCTGCTGTTTCCTGAGATCCATCTTCTTCACGGCCACCTGCTTTCCCGTGTGCTTCTCGGTGGCGATGCAGACGATCCCCGTGGAGCCCTCCCCGATCTTGATGAAGTTGTCCAAGTACTCCCGGGGGTCCCCGGGACTGACCACGAGCTGCAGGGCAGCTCTGAACTGTTCGTGGGACACCCTGGAGGGCTGCTGGTCTGAGGAGGAGCCCCAGCTGGGTGGAGGGTAAGCACTTGACGTGATACTTGGGGAGCTGGGATAGGAGGCGGTGGAAATATAGGGAGAGCCGGGCTGGAGAGATGGCTGGTGATAGTGGGGTGCTTTGTGGTAGACCAAAGGGTACTGGTAGCTGCTGCTTGAATAGCTGACTTTGCTCTGACTTTGAGGTAGCTTTACTGGGCCCCGGGGGTAGGTGTCTGACCCAGAGAGCGGCGGGCTGACGACCAGCTGCGCTCGATCATAATCCACCTGCAACACAAAAGCAGAGCAGTGACAGCTTTCTGACTCAGTTAGTTTCCTGGAGGTCCTCAGTGGATGCCAGCACAACATGGTCCCACGTGTACCTGTACCTGTTCTCCTCAACATGACACTGCTTGCCTGTGTCTGAACAAAGAGTTTTACACCACTGGGCTCCTGTGCTCTCATCAGCACTCAAATGAGGCCAGGGGAGACCATGAGATCTTTTGTGCATCTCAGGTCCATTCTTCTGTCCAGTTACCTGTTTGTAGACACAATAATCCTTGTTTAATCATAGAATGGCTTGGGTTGGAAGGGACCTATGCTCCAAAAAGTGTATGTGCTCTGTATCTGCAGTGCCCTGCAGGCTCTCTTGGCCATTGCCTCCAAGAATCCATCCCTTACAGAACCAGCAGCCCTTTGGCAAATTCCAATTTATGACTTTCTTTTCAAATACAAATACCTGGATTATGATTCTCAACTCCTAGTCTTTTTTTATGCTTTTCCCCAGCAATCCAGGGATGACCCAACCTCTCCTTGTGGAGGCAGTGATACCCTGAAATCCCTGTCACCTCCTGCCTTGCCACGCTACTGGCTGTTGTTTGAGTGATTGCACACATGGGTATGACAAGCAGCCTAATTCAATTCACCATTTCTTAAATCATTTTCCACAGTGACACACAGTGACTACTGCAGTGTCACGAAACTGCTAATTTTCACCTGAAATCAGAGAAAATCGCGAAGCAAATTATCCCAATGGGAGGCCTTGTTCATTTGTCGATTCCCTCCTTATTTTTCTTTTTTTTTTTTTTTTAATTTTCCAAGCTTCTCTAAGCTTCTTACACTGAAAGCAAACCAACATTTCACAAACACAATAGTTTGAAAAACCAAAGGATGTGAGATAAAAAAAAACCAAAACAACATAAAAAAACCCACCCAAACCCTACATTTTTTGCTCTGGAAAAGAGCATCTCCACATTTTCAATACAACATGTGTGACTCCTGACGACGTGTGGAGCATCTCGGGGCAGGGGGGTGGTTTGACACAGGCTCATCATGTAGCACAATTACAAATAATTATGGCAATGAGTTCATTTAATCAATCAATTTCAGTGGCAGTGCACAGGGATGGACAGAGCAGCAAACTGCATAGCTCACGGTTGCTACTATTACTGCTGGCTGCCGGCCAGGAGTCCCTGATCCATGTTAGTTAAATGCACATTAATCTGAATTTGGCAGTGTAATCAAGGACCCAACTGAACTGTGAAATTGAATTCTGCGGTGGAACATCATTTGACCATTTTATGCTAAGACTGCAAAAAGAAAAAAAAAAAGAAAAAAAAATCTGCCGCAGCATCAATTTATCACTGTGGGCTCTGCACGGAGAGGAGGAGTTTGGAGCTGGAGTGGCCTCGGTGAAGGGAGAAAAGCCTCCAGTGCAATACTGTATCAGTGCTTTTCTGCCTCAGGGGTGAGCTGGGGTGCCCCTCTCCTCATTCTGCCAGAGGTTTAGCAGGGAAGGGGGAATGCCTCTCTGGAGGGGCTGCTCGGAGATTCCCCTTGGAAACATGAAGTTGGAGTCTGCTTCCATTCAAGACTCGCACACTGACAGCTCCCAGCCATATGGAGCATCCAGTGAGCACGTAGCAGTGTTGTGCAGCTGCCTCCCAGGATGTTGGTTTTGCCTAAGCAAAAATCCCCATGATTACAGCCATAATTTCCCTTACTCTGCCAGGCAGCGGTGGTCATAAAATAGAAGAGAGTCAGAGACACCACGAATTTCATGAAGGACATTACATCTGCCAAACTAATTAATGCAGAAAAGTGCTCAGATGGTTTGGTGGAGGGAGGGGAACTCAATCTAGCCCTGTCCTATATATCTGTGTATGCAGGGACACATAAATTACGGTTTTGGGTGTAAATACACCATTTTCTTTATAACTACTGAGACAGGGAAAGTCCTGTCTGGAAATTCAAGCTGGATAAATCCACGTTAATGAATTATTTGAGGCTTCACCCATGTCTGGTATTTTTGAGTACGCCCCAGGCTTAACACTTTGGCAAAAGTATATTCTGCAGTGAAATTTTAGAATGAAAATTCAGGTGTTTGGTGTGCTTGCTAGGAATTTGTGAAAGCTTTTTGAGGTTAGCACTGCAGTACAACTCAAGCCCGTTTACTTCCTGAATCCCAAGAAATGTTACAAAAAGTCAGGCTCTGTCATGAGCAAATCAGCTGAACCTCTCCTCCCAGGCTGTGTCCTGACGCAGTGCCCGCCATCCGCGGCAAAATCGAACATGCTTTACGCCACTAATAATTCTATTTCTGCCACTGAATGCAGTTACCTACTGAAAGGAAATTCTTTAAATACTACAAAGGAAAGAGGAAACCAGCCCTGTGCTCACCCAAGACCGGGTCAAAGGAGCAGCTGAGGCTCTGACATGACATCCATCACGGTGCCGCGGTGCTGCTGCCGGCTGGGTTGCTTCACCAGCTCGTAGCACCTCCCGCACCTGCACACGGCCACGGCGGCAGCCGGGGCTTTTTGGTATTAAAAAGTGGATGTAATGCTGTGTTCAAACTCATTCCAGTTCCCAATCAGTGATGCCTGTTCTGTACTACACACCTGCTTGTTCCTAAGGGGTTCCTTCCTTTCAGAACCTTTGGCTTTCAGCCGAGCGGGTGTCCCTGTGCGCTCTGCAGTGGGACTGCGGCAGAGGTGGCAGCCACAGCCCTGCAGCCAGAGCCCACGTCCTCCCAGTCCCTGGAGAGATGGACTCACCTCTCAGTAACACAGAATGGATTTCTGATTGATTAGGTTTCAGTAAAAGGTGTGGAAGGGACGGTCTGTAAATCTCACGGAGATCACAAGGGCAAAGGTTACTCTCTGGTGCTTTGCTGATGGAAATCTCCAAGACTCCCTGTTCCATGCACAGAAGTGGCAGGCAGCACTCATGTAAAGCCACTGGTGTGTGAATGAGAAGGAAAAAAGGGAAAGGTTTCTGTTAGCAAAGGCTTGGCCCTGCCTTTGCCAGGCTGGAGATGTCCTCCTGGTGCTGAGTCCCTGCAAAAACACAGCAGGATGGTGGTGGTGCTGAGCAGCAGCCGGGTTAGAAAGATGTCTGGGGACAGCAGACATCATGGCTCCTTGGAGGAGGGACAGGAGAGGGTGTCAGTCATGGAGAGCTCCTACTGGAAAATGACGGGGAAAGGAGCTTTGAAATAACAGGGCCCAGTGCCAAAAGTTAAAAGGGCTGCCTGCGATAAAGAGGAGGGTAAAAAGCAAACATGCAGAGCAGAGTGGCCAAAAATAAACAGGACTGTGAGACAATATTGAAGTGACTCCATTGAACGAAGTGGGATGTAAACTCTGTGTGGTGAGGGTAACACAGCAGGCCCTCTGACCCCATGCAGGTATTACTGGAGTTAATCTACAGGACAGGAGAGCAGGTGGGTAACAGAGGGGTGGATTGGAGGGAACCAAATCTGAGCCTCCAGCTTCTTACAACTCTCACTGCATCACTGATGATGAAACCGGGCAGATATCTGATTTATCTGACATCTATCACCTGCAAATAATACTGAAGTAAGTCTGCTCTTCACATTTACAAGCCAAAATGAACATCTTTGTAAAACACACTTTGATGCAATACGTTTTTGCCTGCAGACTTTTTCACTGCTGACTTTCCCCCCCACTTTTAATTATACTTTACAGCCAATCCCATTTGTAAAATATCTGATTTGAGATCTGATTGTCATTCAGTAAGCCCATTTGATGAACCATTATCTCACTAATGCCTCCTTGAAAAGAAGATTCTTCAGCAATCATCCAGGGCAAGAAACTGCTATTCACTTCCAGAAGCTGTGTAGGGTTTGGGAATTGAAACTGCTGCATTGAACAGTGAATCATCAAGTTTCCATACACCAAGGCTGTAGGAGTGTTTTTGATGCTCTGAGGAGAGAAACACCTCACAACGAATCTTGCATGGAGGCACCTCTTTTTTTTTTTTTTTTAATAAAAGTTGTTACTGCATTTTAATGGGATATTTTTCGAAGTGCCTGGAATGCTTTGAGTCCTGTAAAATATACCTCTGCCTTCTGCCCTACTGAATGCTGTAAAATTGGCAGAAGCAGGTGCAAGAGGGTCTCTGAATTACTGGATTTGTCTTTTCTAAACTCTGACAAAACTAATGCTTTCAGTTAAGAAAATGGCAACTAAAGCCATCCCAGGTTTTCCTCACAACTTCCAGAACCCACACTGAAGGCCACACTGGTGCTCAGTTACTACCACACACACTCCTCCCACTACACCCTGAGCTTCAGAAAGGCATGTCAAGAGACCTGGTAACTTTTTTACTCCCCCCCCTCAAGCTCCAAAACCCAGCTCTGTGCTTTAATGCACCTAAACAGCTCCCTACTCAGCACATTTGGGAAGGCACAGCAACCCAAGACTTGGAAAAAGGAGCGATCATCTCGGTGCCCGTTGCTAGGGGAACTTGGGAATGTTCAGTGCAAGCCACACTGCAAAAGCACCTCTTGCAGAATATTAGATGTTTAAGCAGGTCATCACCGTGGCTACGTGACTGGAGGTGTGAGGAAAGTGGTATTCCCTTAACTGAACAAATAGTTTCAGCAAACTCTTACAAGGTAGGGCAAGGCAGCTTGTGTGGGTAATATTCCTCACGTGGCAGAACAGGTCAAAAACGTATTCAGAGGAGCTGCCTGTAGATAACATGGTTGAAATGTTTTTTTGCTCATTAGCCCTGCTTTTTTTAAACTACATCTAAAATGTCTTGGGTGAGGTAAGCTGCTTTGATTTCATTTCGCTGTTTATAAATACAGCAGTTTCACCATTCTCACTAGTGGTGAAGGGTTAATAAACCCTGTGATATAAAGATGGTATCAATATAACAGAAATACTAAATCACAGAAGTCTCAGCCTTGCACAGTAAAAATTCCAACACAAAAGCATCCGATATACAAACCAGACCAGCTTCTCACCTCCTGCTGAGCTCTGAACAGGTGTATGAACTCCCAGTGCTACAAAAAAAAACTGCCAAAGAACTTGGGGCTATTGGGAATTCCAAGTGAAATCCCAAGAAGATGCGCATCTCCAAACCTGTTTTTTAAACCTATCTTAAACCCTGACATCCTGAAAATGGATGTTCCTGACATCCATTTTCACAGACCTGAGTAAAGAGGGGGGGGGGGTTCTACAGCCACCAAGCAGCAGTCATGCAGCTCCCAGGGATGTCACTGGCCACGTTTGCCATCACGTGCCCCAAGCAAAGGCTCCTTGTCCATAATTTTTTGCACACCCCTAATTTTTTTTACACTCCCTTTCTGGAGAGGCTGACCCCTGCCCTGGTAGCCCTGTCACCAGGCATGTCAGGTTACCTTGGGGATGCCTGCTGCGGTTTCGGACAGGCGGGGGTAGGTGTAGGAGCTGTAGGAATGTCCTTGCTGGTGTGCTTTGAACGCGCTCGCTCCAAAGGGCATGGCCGGCTCCTGCAGACCAGAGCCTGACCTGGACCTCTGCCTCATGGTTGGCTGAGGGCTCGCTGGATCCACATAGGATGACTTGGGCCTCTTGTCGTAGTCATCCTTGCCCAGGCCGTGTCCCCAGTCGCTGTCACCGTACTCCAGCCTCTCCTTGGGGCACTCGCTCTGCACTGACGCTCGGGATGGGGTGTAAGGAAAGGGATCTCTATAGTCCAGGGAGGATCCGCTGGGGATCCGCTGGTACTCCAGCTTTAGGCCGCCGTATTCCAGCGGTTTGGGCTTGGTGTCCAGGTGTGCATGGTAATCTGGGAGGAACCTGGAGAGGTCTGACTGCAGGGGTGTCACTTCCGAGTAATAGATGTCCCGGGACGTCACCTTCATCATGTGCCCGTTCTGCTTGGCGGCGTAGCTGCCTTTGTAGTACCGCTCTAACTCTTCCCCATAAACAGTCTTGTCTCGATATTTTTCCACGACATAGTCTGTTGTAGTGTCTGACTCACTGGAGTACTGGGAATACGTGATGTAACCATTTTCCTCCTGGTGCCTTGGCACGTGGTTTGCATTTCCTTGGTGGTGGTGGGTGGGAGGACTTTCCTTCCGCAGGGAATTGGACCGTGTCACTGAGATATTGTCAAACTCTTCCAGCAGGCCGTTGATTGAAGTATCCTTTCGAGGCTTATTTCCTCGAACAATAGTCTGGGAATAAGAAATTGCTTTGATTAAATACTGACTTTCGTTTAATAGCTGATCAAGAAAACCACCGGTAAGTAAAAAAGTCCACAAATCACCCAGAAATACATGTAATGATGTGTCATGTTCTGCAGTCACATATTTCATTGCTAGGAAAAAAAAATCTCAATAAATACTTACAGTAGGGTAGAAAGGAAGAAACAAAGAGGGGTTAAATTCAGGGTAGATCATAAGCTGAGATCTGGCATGCAACCCCAAGACACTCTCAAAAAGCCCAATTTAAGAGGTGGGTGTTCAGCAGCCAACAATAGAGACATTTAAACATCTAAAACCACTACTTATTTTTTATTTGCTATTATTCAGTTGTGTACATCAAGCCAAACTGGTGGGTTGAATCAGATTTACAGGGTACGCATAAGCTAAAGGAAAATCATTCAGTGTTCACTTCTACATGTTATTTTACCAAACTGCTGGAATGGAAAGTAGCACAAAGTTTAGTAGGCACTGGCTTTTCTTGGGTTTTTTTTCCTTTTTTTTAAGAAACAGTATGTTCCTGAGTAGAAGAATTGCCACTGGGGACTGACTCTTAGTTAACTTAGAATAAAAGACACTTGGGGAAGAGGGGAAAAATACTTAACTCCATCTCTTTACAATACACAGCATCCAGCAAATCACTGAGCACAACCACGGCTTTAGGACATCACAGATGGCTTGTTTGTGTCCCACTACTGCAACATCCTCCACAGACCCCCCCCGCCTGTCCCTACTCCCTTCTGTCCAAAGCACTGGTGCTCCTGGTAGGATGGAAGACGAGCAGTGCTTGGTTACAGCTCTCCTTCAAGGAGACTGACTGGTTTTAGTTAGTACCACCTGAAGACCGTAACTCGTGGCTGAACCCATTTTTCAGCAGTTGGCTCCCACTGAGCACCACTTCACATCTATAAACACCCGACAAGAATAAGATGTACAGAGCTGTGGCCAGGGCCATAAATCAGTGCGGCTCTACTGAAAACACATTTGCTTTGCTGATTTACTGGGGCTAAATATCTACAGCTGGATCTTATTTAACTTACTGAGCTTTTAAACAGAGCCAGTGTGGTCACCCCAAGGAGGTGCAGCCCACGTTGCACACTGACTGTGGTGTATTGGACACCAACCATGGAATATCGGATGCCTGGTCACTGGACCTGTACTCGTTTGCAACACCAACAGACAGACCACTCAACTTCTGCCTGAAAGCACACAAGGGGCTCAAACTTTGTCAAAACAAGCACTTTATCACTACTAAAATCACCATTTCACAAAATTAACAGGAATGTACTTCTCTGTTACTCACAAAAGGCAGCTGAGAAAAGGCAGCCCAAAAGCAAAGCAGTCCTGACCTCACGCCGATCCCTGCTCTGATTTATGTCTGTAATTACTTGCCTAGTTTGCTATTTTGAAGCCAGTGATACTGAAACAATAGGACAGCAAAAATAAGGGACAGCGGATAGATCACTGCTTTAGCCTCCAAAGCCATTCAGCAGGATGAGAGGAATTGGTTTCATTCGGCTCCAGCCTCTTTGGCAGGATGAGTGTGCGATCATTCATACTTAATTATCACATAATAAACCAGCAACATTGGACAATGAAATGCTTATAATTGAAAACAAGATTGAAATACCCGACTGCCACCCCGCTTCCCCTGTGCAAATGCATGCCGAGGAGTAAAGTGCCAATTTAACACTCTCCACGGGACTGGCCTTCACAAAGGAGAGGTTTCCTGCAGCAGCCGCGTTGTGTTTGCACAAAAGGGCCTCGGAGCCAGAGGGAGCCCCTGGGAGCAGAGCAGACTCTTTGGTTACAGGGAAGAGTAGTTCTCCCTCTGCTCCTCCAAGCAGACGCTGTCTGGAAGCAGGATTTTCAGACACCTTCAGAAGGAAGATTTAGAAGAATGCAGCTGAGTGTTTATGTGTTAGGGAATTCATTTATGACAAATCCCCGCAGCTCGGGGATTTTCTGCAGACAGGTCCATGCGTGGGAGCAACCTTTTTGATTATGAGGACTTAAAAATAGTACTAACAGTAAAATGGTCTTATAGGAAATTCTGATTTAAAAAAAAAAAAAAAGGCATTTGCCACCGAAGCCCCAGTCTGATGAAGCTGTCTTGGATAGCTCTGGGACCTCAGTGCTGTCTCATCCTGACTGATGAAGTTAAGGGGATTAAGAACTAAACTCCTTTTCTTTTATCCCAGCATTTTAAGGATGACTACTGGCAAACACTGACTTGCAAGGGTGATGGCTGTAATTTCTGTTGGCTTCAGGTTCCTCTCCACGAGAAAATTAAAAGGGCCAGCGCAAAGGCAGGATAAACTTACCTACTCCAGAGGCACATTTTCTACTGAGTAGTCAGTGTCAGTTACTAACAGTTATTATCAACTATGACAATTATTTATTGCTGATAAGTACAACAATATTCCTATTTGCCTTGGCTTGTTTTTAAATTTTGCACTTCCCTTATGTGGAAGTACATAGATCACGGTGAGATGCCCTCAGGTTAAATCAGACAGCCTACACCAACTTTATCTTTTCCAAGGAACTATCTAGCGTCACTCCTACCAAAAGAAGATAATTTAGGAAGCGTTTCACCAAGACCCTATGAAACAAAGCTATCTAGTCAAGGATTTTGCTATCTGAATAGAACTTCAGATGATTATACACAAATGTGAAATACAGTGGGTGCCTCCCTGATAGGTAGAACCATTTACTAGGCTTAAAAACCAAATTAATATCCCAAAGCAGGTATCGGTCTATTGGAGTAATAAGGGTAACTGCTCTGTACAGATGAGCAGAGCACAAATTATTAAAAAATGAAATCAAAGAAGATGTTATAAAGAATAAAATGTATGTTGTGCCACGTTAACCGGTCCTGAAGTCATTTACCACAGAGAAATTGCATGCTGAGGGCTTGATATCACCCACAGCTTTCCTGGGAAGCACACTATTTGCAGAAAGATGCCAGAGATTGAGAACTGCCATAACCATGGCCCAAATTCCCAAACCTGAGAGTCCGATGTTAGTGCCAGGGCTCAGAGAAGTCTCCAGGTTCAAAGGAATGAATTCAGTGGAAAGACCAAACTGCTGATGTGGGGTCTTGGTTTGGGAATATGGACTCCAGTTCCTGCATCACCTAGGCAGAGGGAAATCTCCTGGGACTGAAATACAAGGGCAGGAGTCACAAACGATGGGAAATTCTAGCTCTACCTTAAAAAGCAAACCAAAAACCTTGAGAGAAAACGTACCAGAAAAAGGCTACATCAAAAGTGATACAAGCACAGTTATCCTGGTAATTAGTGTCACGGGAAACAGACTAGTTTTTCCCAATTTTAAAGGGTTTAGAAACTGGGGGGAAAAAAAAGTGCTTCAATATAAAGAGTGAATTCTATCTCTCTCTGTAATTCTACATATATTTACATAGATTGCTTTCTAAATTTTCTAAATCGTTTTCTAAATAACTTGAGGAATTTTCAAAGTTGCTGAAGTAGGCAGTTAAAAGCAAAGCATTATTTGCAAAGGGCTAAGACTTCCGAGGCCTTTGTTTCTGTCTATTGTGATCAGGTAATGGAAACGAGCACATGGAAATGGAAAACCAGGATGGGGCCCTCCCGCAGGCGCAGCTCTCACAGGGTTCACCGCGGAAAGATGGGATCTGTGACAGTCAATACCCCATGTTTATTAAAGGACGTTTTCCAGTGCATTGTGCAGTTTAGGAGGGATCGATGTTCCAGGAGATGAAGGAGGGTCGGTGAATTTTCTGCTCCCGTTGCCGTCTCACATTAAATCAATGGGGCGCAGACCCCGTGAATTAACGCGCCGTACGCCGGAGCTGGAGCTCTCCCATCATTCCCACTGCTCCCTGCACAGGTTTGGCATCTCCTCCGGAGCCTGGTGACAGCAGACATCCTTCATGGTGCTTCTGCAGCGGCCTGTCCTCCGGTGATAAGCTATAATGGATCTGTCTGTAAGAAACGCTGTCTCGCCTTGTTTCCAAAAGGAGATGAAAAACAGCTTCTGTGCTCAAATGCTGTATTAACCTTGACAATAATGAAGTGGGTAATTAACTGTTTTGCCCTAATGCGACCTTGCATTTATTGTCTTTAGAACTACTATACTTTAGGCACTCGTTAAGAATATATCATCCTTTGTCCTCCCAGAGCTGTGTTTTCAGAAGTCAATGAGGACTCTAAATCTCTGTGATGTGCAGGGTGAAAAACAAAAGGTATTTTAAGGAAGGGTTGTCCCTATAAACAGCCATCTAAACACTGATTTTGCCTCTAGCTAGCTTCTCCCCTCATTTGCATTATACATAAACTAAAAGCACAGCCTATGCATAGCTGAAAATCAACTTTTTTTTCTTAACAGAAGGTGCATAAAGCACAGATGGTCAGAGTAATCTAAGTGATGGATGTGTTGGTAATTTATCTTCTTGTGTTGCAAGACATTCAAAGTATTTGAAGCTGTGTTCATGTTTTACTCCTCAGCACTACCTTGGAGAGAAAAACTAATCCTTGTCAGCTATCCAAAGAAAAACTCTGGCTTTCCCTGTTTCACAACTGCAGCCAGGGGTGTAGAAGGTGTCAGGGGTTTGTATTTGATCTATTCTTACCAGAAGAAAAAGTACCTGGAGGAGGAAGGACTTCTTTGCTGTGTAGGAGACTGAGCACTGGAACAGGTTGCCCAGAGAGGGTGTGGAGCCTCCCTCTCTGGAGATATTCCAGAGCCTTCTGCACACAATCCTGTTCCATGTGCTCTGGGATGACCCTGCTGGAGCAGGGAGGTGGGACCAGATGATCCACTGAAGTTCCTTCCAACCTGAGCCACTCTGTGATTCTGAGACTGCAGAAGAGCTGAAGTCCCTCAAAACTCCTGGGGACAGCCACAAGTGTGCAGCAAAGCCTTGCTTTTTCCAGCAGCCCAGGGTCAGCATGAGGTGGGCTCCTTTTCCTTGTTTGTGAGGCTAAATTTCAAGTCTGAGGTGCCATCCTGAGGGCTGACACAGGGACCAGGCTCAAAGGGGAAGATGGGAGATGAGAGACAAAAGACCTTCCCATGTCTCTGATGGCTGGCTGTACATGGAGAAGTAAATACGCTGCCAGGGAGAAAAAGTGATGGCAGCTGAATGCCCAGTGACTGGAGAGCACAGCTGGGATCTGGGACAGCTGCTCTCAAGTAAGTGCTTCCACTGTGCACTTAAGGTTTTTCTCCCTTGACCATTCACTTGAGGACAAGTTCTAACCTCTGAGCTGCCCTTCCAGATGATGGTGTTGGATCCATCCTTGTGATCCTGCCGTGCTCCACTGAATGCTTAATCACACTCAAATGAGGAAGATTCATGGTAAAGGACCCAAAAGTATTCCTGTACCTCATCCCCTCTTTCCCCCACCTTATGATGGCATCGTGGCAGGTTGTGCTTCCCATGCTCATGGCAGAAGTAACCAAGTTGTAACCACTTCTGTGTGATGTTTATAAAACATTAACCTAAGTGGGGAGGTCAGGGTGCTTGTGCCATACAGATTACCCTGGAAACATGCCTTTTGCAACAGAAACTCATCAGATATGTAGTGAGAAATGGTGCTGGATGGGATGAGATATCATTTATCACTCTGCACCCTCCAGTAGTATCCTATGGGATCTGCTCCAGTTTTGATCTACAGCCTGTCTACAAAACAGCCATTACTCAGAGTTAGTCACAAGGAATACACAATAGACAGGAAAGTATGTCAGAACATTCCTTCCTGAAGCCTGTAATTTAGAGCTTGGTTTACACCTGTAAGCTTCGGAGTCCATATATTTTCTGTTAGGGATTTCTTCCCAATGCTGTACGTTCTCATCCTCCATGTAAAAATAATTAAAAAAAAATTTAATCGCTTCTGGTATCCCAGAAAGTTCCCTCCCTGGGGAAGACATTCTGCAAACTGCACTGGTGCTGAATGACCCAGCTGGACCAGGATGTTTGGGGCTCTGCTCCCTGGACCAAAAATGCACTTTACAACACAGAGTCACCTGCCAAAACCAGAAGCATGAGATGGTGTCCCCTGCCCCTTGCCAACAAAGTGTCTAAGCACCAGAGCCACGATCCCACCTCATGAATAAATCATCTGATACTGGCAACGGCACAGGACAGGAGGAGAAAGGCTGGGAAAACACTGGCATGGCCACATGTTAATTATTGAAAGGTGTAGATCATGTTAACGATGATCTACACTGGTGGTGTAGAAATGAAATTTACTCAGCCTGAAAAATGTGTATT
The DNA here is from genome assembly GCF_003945725.1 of Corapipo altera. Lineage (NCBI taxonomy): Eukaryota > Metazoa > Chordata > Aves > Passeriformes > Pipridae > Corapipo > Corapipo altera. Next base: position 4,911,452 of record NW_020884911.1, read on the forward strand.
AGTTGATGGATCAAAATAAAGGCACAGCTAAAGGTCTGAGAGAAGTGTAATATCCTTAACACCGGTGCCAGCTGTTTAAAATTCTTCAAAAGCAAAATAATGGGAAACTGTAAAAAAAAAGGGCTCACCAAAACGGCACTGTGTAATTTGTCACCCTGCACGGCACTTTTAAAAGTTAGTTTCCATGACAACAAGAGCAACGTTTCATTATAATCACATTCACCCATAATTCTTTTGACATTTTAAAATACAGCAACTTTAACAAAACATTTAGTTTTAAAATTCCACTGAAATACCTACATTCAAGTAACTTTTCCTCATTTTTTTTTTTAAATACACAAAAATGCTTGTTATATGTCATTTGAAATGCTATTACAGAATACTGAATGTCAAAAGTAATTACTCTGGGCCTACTTTAAACACAGCTGATATGTGCAATTTTTTATGCAATATATACACACAGATCTCTCAGACACACAACAAATGAGAGTGAATTGTGACTCAGAAGTTTTAGTTTGAGAGAGGAAGTTGGTGTATGTGTTACTGATGAGTTATACAGCACTTCACAGGGACAGGAGTGGAGAAATCACAAACCAAAGTCATAGAGACTTAGGACCCTTTAAAATTTTCTTTTATCCAAAGATGGAAGGAAAAAGCAAAATGTCCCACACGATGAAATTTCTCAAAAACCTTAACTGCAGGAATTTTACCTGCCCTCTTAATAGTGCTGCATTTTCCTAAGGCTACGGTTTCAGCACAACAGTGCACAGAGCAGACCTGCTAAGCTAAAAAGCTGCACCAAACCACACCAAAGACTGTAGTTTTTTGGCCACATCCTGGATAAAATTCGTTCATCAATGCCAAAGTTTCCTATTTTATCGAATTAACATTTTCAGTCAGGAAAAGAAAAAGATCAGTGCTCTGGGGAGCCTGTGGCTGATGAACACCACCAGGGCCGGGTACCTTATTCTCCCCCTTTCAAAGCCATGTCATTTGCCAATGCCTCTGTGGAATTGTCTTTTTCTTTCCCCAAGGAAGTTGCAAAGCCAATCCCATATGACCCACCGAGGTACAGCTGTTTCTGCACCACTCAGCACCTCATGGCAGTTCACGGGAGAAACCCCGCAGGAGCAGCACCCCAGAGCTTTCCAATGGGGCTGGCTGCAGGGGCAGCCAAAAAACACTGCAAAGTTAGGGACATTTGGGGAAGAGGAGAGAAATCCTTCCCTCCAAGGAACACAACTCTGTCTCATAGCACCAAGACAGGAGCAGACTGGAAGCTCATGGGATGTCACAGCTCCAGGACCAATATTTGCCACAGGCAGGGCTCTGAATTCTACATAGAATTCAGGGCAGTTAATATAACACACTGAAGCTCCAGTGTCTCTAACCAGAACTTCAGAGATCTGGGCTTGGGAACTGGTTTGTGCTGGATTACTGACGTGCTACGGGAGAGATATGGGAATGACATCCTTCTGCACTACAGCTCTTCATCCTCAGACACGACGCAGGGAACATAAGATGAAGTAAGGAGTGGTATCAATCCTGATGCCTCTTTCAGTTCTGGCATCACCACTTTCTAATGAAAATGCATTGCAAAAATGCATTTTAAATGAGGTGTGAATTGCCTCTGCTGCCCATCTCCCTGAACTCCGAGCAAGCACTCCCCTAGAGAAACTGCAGGGAGGTGAGATAGCAAGAGGAACCTCCAGGGGCCTGGGGTGAGCCCAAATGGATGCAGAATTCTCTGCAGGCACAACCCAGCCTTCATCAGTCTTCACGTGGTATCAGCCAGTTGTCCTTACACCTAATATTTGCAGCCTTAGACTGTTAATTTTCCGCGTTTTTATGTGGGGGAGGTGTCAGGAAAACAAAACCCCACTTTTTTCAACAAAGGCATGAGAAATAGCAGGAATTAAACAAATATTTAACCACCACCTCCCCAACCACTTCGACTTTGACAACCCACTGATGTGCTCCACAGGAGCTGTGTGTCTCCCACAGTGCTGACACTGAGGCACACACTGATACTTTTTAGGGCACAGAGTCAGCATTTTACATCTCTATGTGATTAGTGCTGGGAACTGTGGGGCACATCGTGTGAGTCTTCCCACGGATGATATGCATTAAAAAAACAAAGGTCTTTGTACAGTTGAGGCGCATGACACTACCACAGATTTTATTCTAAGGTCCAGAAAGGTGTTGGTGTGGGATTTTCATGGGGAGAGGAGGAAAAAACCAGTGCCCCACCCTTCCAGTCTCGCTCACCCATACTTTTATTGTACAGACCCCTGTGGTACAGGGTGCTGGTACTGCCTGCCAACATGGGAATGGAGTTTGCTCTCAACTGCAGCACCAACTAAAAAAGCCTGAAGAGAGGGACAGCCTGTAATGCACGAAGTCACACTGCAGCATAAACCCTCTCTGTAGCACAGATGACATTTCCCTGGACGAGGTTCCCCTCGTGCCCCAAACATGCCCATTAACAAACACAAGGTTGATGGAGCATTAACCCAATTAATGATCCCGGTGCTTTTTTTCTCAGTGAAAGATTTCTGGCTGTGGTTTGATGGAGCTTTCTGAAATACTTAAGTCAATTCCAGTGTGATAAAATTTTACGCCTAGAGAAGTAATTGCCTTCATCTGACAGCTCTGGCAGTGGGGCACTTGCTTAGGAGGGCAGAGGCTCTTGGGTCACTCCGCTGCGGTCAGGGTCATCTCCCTGCTTTTAATTAAAATAAGGATTTTGACAGTCTGTTAATTTAGAAGAAACAATTTAAACCGTATTACTTTTGGCTGCGATTTGCCACGGCAAAGGAAGCTTTAAACATGGCAGATACTTGAAGACAAAGTCAACACTCCTGTTTCAGAGTGCATGGGGTCAGCTCAAGGAGTTCCTTGTGCTCTGCAAGCCGTGGCAGAGGGTTGGGAATTACCTTCCCACTTCATAAATCATCAGGTGGAGGCACAGAGCGGAAGAAGAAGCTGGTGAGTGCCTGAGTCCCCAGGGCTGCGCAGCCAGAGCTTCACAGAGCGATGGGATCACCACCCATGAGCCCAGCAGAGCCCTGCCCAGGTCTGAGACAGGCACTGCAATCACAACCCTGCAAATTTGGGATTAACACACTGAGGAAGAGCAGGATATTGCATGCAGAGCATTGGTCATGGTGGCAGGGAAGGGACTGTCAAGGTACAGCAGGAGAAATCTTCCTGCAGCCAGTGATGTGCCAAAAAATGCCTCAGCCCCATGGCCTTAGAACAGTGAGAAAAACTTCAGTGTGTTACTTTTTAACACACTAAAATTGTGCATTCCTGGTCACACACATGTAAGAGGTGCTTTTTAATCTGACTGATGTCTCCACGGGCTCCTTAGTCCTCTCCTGAAAGCTCACTCCTTGATTTCAGGGAACTCAGGAATTTGTATCGTCAAAATCAAACCAGAAAATAATTTCATATGCATTACAAATTGCAGCATTCTTTCTTCCAAGGAAGTATATTACTTTTCCCTTTCAAGGACAGCTATCAAATGGGAAGTGCAAGCCATAGGAATGCCCTAGGGAAGGGGGACTGACTCCCACTGAGCAGTTTTCACCTGCAAACATAGATATACAGCAAAAAAGTTCCCCTGTGCAGAAATCTAATAGACAGGGTCAAATTTACAAGGCAGGTGAGAGGAAAGACAGGAGGAGCTTCCCAAGCTGACGTTTTAATTATTCACTTGCAAACGAGAAGTGCAAATCAATCCCCTTCTCGACTGAGACTGGAGCTTTCGGAGGACTCTCTGCAGCAGAGGAGCTCTCAGGGGTGATGCCCGGCACAGCCCCACAATAGCTCATTTACAAGAAACTGCTCCAACATTTCTCGGGTAATCTTGACTTGACTCGATTTGCTGGGCTGCGTCGCCACCAAGTGCACTCTGTCCTCGGTGGCAGATTGGCCCTGACGCGCTTAATGAATTAATCTGCCCGACAAAGTGAGCTCCCTCCCCTTCCTCCAGCCCCGCCAGACAGCACGGGAAGTCGGGAAGAAAGAGAAGGGCAGTGCAGCCACTGCTGGTAAGAGAGAAATGGGGGATGCTTCCCCCTGCCCGGGGTGTGGGATGGGAGTCAGACCTCATCTCCTGCCCCAGAGTGTTTTCCCAGGATGTTTCATAAAAGCCAGTGTGTTTAAACCAGATTTCTATGCCTATATACCCCAATGCTTCAGGAAAAGTCCTACTTCATATGGAAGCACAAGCCTTAGCAATAAGGATCTTCGCTTGCACTGTGCCCAGTGAGAACTATTAAATGCAAACTAGGACATAGATACCAATTACTGTTCTGTTCAGACTACAAAACTGTAAAATTCAGTACAATTCAGAGTACAATTCAGTCTCTTGCTATTCTTTTAACTGTGTGAGCCAAAGCCTCTTGAATCTCACCAATTAAAAAATAAAAATGCTTATCTTAAATACTTCTCTTTTGTTCATTTTTCTATCTCCAAAGATCTGTATCTGAAATGCCCTTTTTTTTTTTTTCTGGCCCACACAGTTCATTCCACAGACAACAGAAAAGGCATTTAAAAGTCTCTGCAGGTAAGTCAGTGTTGTTCCCTGGTAATACACAGCACTTGTCTGGTGTAATTGGATCCTGCGTGAAGGGGAAGACAAGGAAGAAAGAGCAGCAAAGCACTTTGAAATTCCTACAGAGCCACCAAAGCCCAGATCTAATCATGTCAGAGCAGGAGATAGAAAAAATCGCATTTATACCCTGAGCTTTGGCTCCACAAGTAAGTGAGCTGCTTGACAACATTTTTTTCCCTCTGATCCTACGACTCTTACTGAACTAAACTCTGCAGGGCTTGAATAAATGTGGTTGTTTGGTTATAATCATAGAATCTCAGAATGGTTTGGGTTGGAAGGGACCTTAAAGACCATCTATTTCTATTTCATGGAACATAATTTAATGGGACTATAACCAGGATAGTTTCTGTTCTGGACTACAGTGGATCAAACCAAGTTCAACAGCAGACCTAGGGACAAATATATCACTGAGATGTGCAGAATGTGCAGTTACTGAGTGATTACTGTCATTGCATGGTTAAATGGGAATGGAAGCAGCAAACACTGCCCCGGTGCTGATGTGGAGTGCAGATGCTGCAGGACCAATTTTATATGGAAACCCCCTCCACAGACCTGTTCCTAAGAGGGCTTAAGCCTCAAACAAAAGCCACCAGGATGCCCAAGTAGATTTATGATTACTTCAGCTGTCTGTGACCACTTTTGACATGTGTGGATATGAACTCCCAGAGATTTCCTGCTGCCACCTAGTGTTTCCCACGGCCGAGCAGCGAGTTTTCTGACATCAACACAGCCTGCCGTCTCAGGGACCTCAGCAGCACCACTGCAGGTTTGGCCAGCCTCTGGAAACAGGGAATCTACTACGTGTTCTACTCCTTCAGCTTCCTCAGCTGAGCCAAGCCAGAGCTTGCTGGACTGTGAGACTGAAGGTCGGCAAAACACCTTCAGCCTCTCCAAACATTCACTGGAGAAAGCATTTACTGCTTACACTTACTGTTTATTTTTCATGCTCTGCTCTGGGGGACCACTGCCACAGGACAGGAACCAGAAGGACCCCACTGCCACCCCAAAGCATCACCTCCACCTGCCCAGTCCTTCATGTGCCCAAACCCCATTTCTGGCCCCAGAGAGAGTTTGGTCAGTGCAGGGAAGGTTCTGGAGGCAAAGGACTTGGCTAAACAAATGAGGAGCTAACAACAACAGCAGCAGCCATATGAGCAGTGATGGAGTCTTCTACCTCCAGGCAGCAAGCTGGGAGTGAGGCTCATTTTTCAGGACAGGCAAGCCAGCGAGAGGAGTTACTGGGACAATGTCCTATAGCTTTGTCTTCAGGGACTAACTTCCTCGTTAAAAAAAGAACCTGATAATGAGTGTCCTTGCTCAGGATCTAATTCCTGGTTTGTTTCAGGTTATACAGTGCTACCCGGAGAGTATTCCCAACCTTGTATTCCCAGAGGAGACCAGATTCAATTTCTGAAATGCTGACAGAGAGTTTGCCCCTTTTATGTGTGGACCTAGAGGTTAACGTGGTTTTTGAGCTCCAAAGCAGTCTGGTCGGCCTCAGCAGATGTAGACTGTGAACTCTTAATTGACTTTCAATCTTTATTTAGTGTACTGCAAAGTTCTGCTCACCCACATAAGCTCTCTAAAGTAGAACTAAAGCTTGCCCTTGCAAGACTGCTCCAACACTAATATTACTTAAAATTGCAATACTGACGTGCAAACAGCATTTAAAAACATTCTTTTACTCATCATACCGGAGAAAACTACTTTTACCCATGGAAGTCTGTAATCTATATCGATCTGTATTATTGTCTATGCCTGCTGCAGGCTCAGGTGAAGTAACTCCTTTGTCATGTGAGCAGACCAATTTGACTCAATGCCAACTGTTGCATGGACAAAGCTTACTTAAGGTGATGAAGGATTTCTGAAAAACTTCCTTCCACGCTGCAGACAGCAAACTCCAACATTCCTCCAGGGAAGAGCCCAGTTGGCTCAGAGGGACTGTGCAGGTGTAGGTGTGAGCCTGTCTCCAACTGTCTGCAGGAGGAGAGTTGGTAGCACACGTTCTTTTAGGGATGTCAGGGACCTTTTAAACAAGGGACGTGATCAGCAGGCAACTAATTATCACCCCTCCAAGGCAGTGGGGCAGAATGATGCACTTAAGGTCTTACTGCAGTGCTGAACTTGTCTTCACAGTCCAGTGTGGAGCAAAGCATCATTCCCTACCCTGCGCTGGCTGCGGCGACCACCTCTGAAAACCACATTTCTGCAGGCACTGCTCCTGCATCACCCAAGCACATTTAAAGGACAGAAATAAGATGGAATGAGGAAAACTTGGTTTGCCACCAGTAGTATTTACTTTGTGTGCTGGGAGAGGGTTTTTCACTGGCAAGCTCAGTGTTTCTCTGTGATGGCCAGGTCTGGCTTGTAGACCCTGGTGCTGGTGTCTACAGTTCATCTGCAGACAAACCCCCAAATGCACCTGCATGAACTTTGCCATGAGGGACAAATATCTTGGTCAGAAAAGGTATGTGAATAATTGATTTTCTAGTTCAGTAGCAGAACTGAAAAACTGAGGAACATCCTGTGTTTTGAGTCAATTTGAGATTACAATAATGCTGTTTTTTCTCCTCCAAATGAGGCTCTGGAAGAACAACGTAAAAGTCAGGCTGGATGAAACACAATGGTATGAAAATGAAAGAGCTGCTGCTCACAAGCTGACCAGGAATTTTGCTGTTCAGAAAGCCAGAAACTCAAAACTATAAAGAAGATCTGAGAACGTATCAGATAAAGCCCCACGAGAAGAGGCATTTCCTTTAGAATGGAATGGAATAGAAGGAAATGGAATCGACTATTTCAGTTGTAAGAGACCTATAACAACCACTTAGTCCAACTGCCTGACCAATTCAGGGCTGACTAAAATAAAGCCTATTATTAAAAGCATCGTCCAAATGACTATTAAACACTGAGTCTCTCATGAAAATCAACTTCACAGGCAGCAACAATATTCTTTAAAACATAAAAAAATTCTTAGATAAAACCTGTGATTTTCAGAAATCAGATGATCAGAAACAAAACCAAAAGTTTCCTCTATACAATGTAGAACATATGAGAATATATTAATCTAGTGATATGAATTCTAAAGAATTTCTGAGCTGGGTATTTCTTGCACTGATTCGTCCTGCGGTTGATTTTTATTTGTACAGTGATAGATTTCCTGTAAGACTACAAAAAACTGGCAACTTGGCTCTTCTCACACCAAGTGAATATCACAGTTAGACACATCCATGGACACTAGGTGGCATAATTGTATTATATCTGTACAGAGAGGTAAAGAGAGTAACTGAAATAGCACTGTCACTTGTAAATGCAGTAACCAAATAGCCCTCAAGAGTGAAGCATTACCCCTTTGAAAGAAAAGCTTTCACTGAAAAATGTTGCAGTACTTTCTTCTGGCACCATGTAGCATGAAAAACATTCCCATTCGGCGATCAAAATAAATTGGAAGTGGGGCTGCCTTGCAGGAAAACAGCAAATCTGACCATAATCACTTGTAGATGAAGATAATCACAGAAGAACTTTGGCTGGAAGGCATTTCTGCCTGCAGTCCACCCTCCTGCCTAGAGCAAGGCTAACATCAAAGTCCAGTCAGGCTGCTAAGGGCATTGTCTACCAAATTTTGCCCTCTCCTTTCCGAAGGCTGAGATCCCACAGTCCCTCCAGGCCGCTGCCCTGCTGCTCAATCACACTTGGCAGCAAAACATTTTCCTTCCACCTGGAATGTCCTGTGCTGCAAGGTGTTGGCCCTTTTTGGAGACGCCCCCTCCACCTTCTCCCAGCTGAACATGCACCAGGTACAACGTGGGATTGCACGGCGTGTAATTAGGAAATGTGAGTTAATGTGCAGGGCTCTTCATGATGTGGTTACAAGGAAGGCCCACGAGACGTCAGCAGCCTTCCAATCCCGTCCTGTCAAGCAGTGCTGTAGATCCACAGCATTTGGTGGGATGGGAGTCAACCTTCCTCAAGCAAGGAATTCAGACTGTCCCATCTACAGAGGCAGGAATGGGAGGAATAACTAAACGGAAGGAGTTACCAAGAAGGAGAAGTAGACATTTGGGTGGATGAGGAAGAGAGGTCAGGACAACCACTGATTTGTCCATCTGCCCACAAACAGCAGGCAAAGCCTTTGAATGGTTCTTTATTTCTAAATCCCTCATTTCCTGGTCAGGCATTTCCCCTGTGCAATTCCATGTGGGAGGAGAGGGCTGAAGGAGTTACCTAATGAAACCTGGATATTTCTGACAGCTCAAGCTCAGACAAGGACCCTGGCTTATCTCCTCTTTGAGGTCTTTGACCAGTCAGCATCACTGTGCACAGTGTCTTCCATCTAAGCAAGGAAAGCACGTAAGTGCAGGAAAAAAACAACAACTGAAAGGAGACTTGAATTTCACTGCTGGAAATATTTTAAGAGGCCAAATAGGATGGCGAAGAGAAATACCTTCTTTTTCATCTGTCATCATGCACAGTAAACAGAAGCTTTGATTTTCATGCCAGAGCTATTAAAAGGGCCACAACCAGTAACTCACTTTCTGATTGTTTTTCCCCTGTGCAGTAGAGAGGCTGAAATGCATCAATAGAAGCTTAGAAAAGTTTTACAAATTACAGCTGACTCACCAGGATCGGGGTCAGGGTTTGAGAGGCAGAAGGGAGAAAAGCTAAAACTAGCAAGGCAAAACACACAGATTAGACCACTGGAACATGAGGATGAAGGAGTGGGAGAAAAGCTGGCAACGCTGCGGTCTGTCCCCTGCAGAAATTCTCTGCTCAGAACACCAGGTAAATGAACTGCCACGGGTTAATGGCACAGTTGACGAGTATCTTAAATTAATGTGCATCTCAGCTCAGACCTGGGGCATTCAAGGGCATTTGGGTCAAGTGATGGAAAGGACAATGTGTCCTCTACTTTTAAGGCAGCTCAACCCACATGGCACACAAGAGGCTTCTGCTGCCTTCCTGACAGTACAGCATCGATGTCAAGCTGAGGGAAGAAAATTCAGGAAAAGGAAAATTCCATCGCATGAGCATGGCTGGATTTGCTGCACCGTGTTCAGGGCAAAAGGACATGCAGAGGTCCCAGCAGGAAGGATTCAGTCTTTTTGATGCCTCTGTGTATTTGGCCACCCAAACATTCTTCCTCGAGGACAAACCGATCACTGTGTCACCATCAAGCTGGGGACTCTCATCTGATCTTGCTGAGTGTGTGGATGATGAAACTACCCAAAGCATCAACAAAAGCAAAGGGATGGAGGCTTCACGCATGTATCAGCGCAGACAACTAAAGAGTAACCTCAGCATGGAGTTTTTTCATGAATAAATGGCTTTTTTCCCTCCAGTAACTTGACAGAAGCGAGGACGCTCAGCTGTTCCCTGCACTGGGAAACATGAGAAGGGATTTTAACAAGTCTTCAGTGCCATCCTGCTCCCACTGACAGCAGCAGGCACTCAAGGATCTTAGCTGAGCATCTTTACAAAGCCAATGATAAGCTCTTTTGGCAAAAATCCTGAAAATAAGGGTTCTAGTGTTTGCTTTCCTAATATTTTGAGTGGAGTGGAGATGCATTTGCTTAGTTATTGACTCTGAGGTTTTCCAAAAATCAAAGGGTGGCAACAAACTGAAGCTTCTGTGTAGTATAAGGGTGATGACAAGCCAAGCATGCTGTGTACTAAGAATAAACACGCAGACCACGAGCTCCAGGTACACACAGAACTACTACAAAGTATTGAAGGAAGAGGAACGAGAGGTCTGGCATCAGGATCTCAGACTTCAGGAAGCCTATTTTAAGTGCAGGTAGACACAGGCAGTTCACATTTTTCTCGCAGAGATGTTTTCAGTGAAAAATCAGCCTTTTTTCACCCCCTCTGTCTCTACACCACAAACCTATCAAGATCACTGCCGCTTTCTATTTTTCATGAAATTTCTGCGGCATTTTACTGACTTGTGGTGGCATCCGAAATACACAATCCTCTGCTGGTATCTGGGTCACCCACACTGAGAAGGGGAATCCCATTATTGTCTCTCCCTGTGTTTGAAATGAATGAATTTGTACAGTCAGCTCAGGTTTGGATTCAAAGGCTGATATTACCATGACAAGCCGCCACCACCCGCGTGCCAAAGCACTTACAAGCCTTTCATCCCAGCCAATGCTGAGGCAGGGCAACGACATCCCCCAGGATATTTGGGAGCCCAGGGCGCTGCCTCTTCATCATTGCTGTTGCTGCCTTTGAATATACAGATGGAGTAGTGAGAATATTTATCGTTTATTGGCTTTACCCAAAGGGATACGCTGCCTATCAGATCCTCTCTGCTTTGCAGGCTGAGAAACAAGCAAACACCACTAACAGGGAAAGCTGTGAAATCTATAGAAGTCAAAAAAAAAAGTCTTTCCCTTCCTCTGCCTCAGCTCTGGGTGAAGCCCACAGCAAGCAAACACCAGTTCTGTCTCAAACCCAAGAAATCTCAAAGTCTGGCTCTATGATCTGTGCTGCTCTTCAGCCATGAAGAAGCACCTACTGGGACACATTTCTGCCTCACAGCACAGTCAATACTGAAGGAATTAAACAGAGAATAAATTCAGGAGCACGTAAGAGCAGAGTTACAGAGCTGCTGTATGACCTGAAACCTCAGCACCAACTCTGGCCAAATGCCTCAGCATGACCTACTCCTATGACTCAGGGAAAAATTATGAACCTTCTTCTGCTACACATCAGTGCATTCACAAGTACATCAAGTGACCTACGAACTGCTGGGTGGAAAAGGGGAAAGTTGTAACCAATACTGAGATCTCAGAACCTTTGGTTCCTGTCTCCATGAACTGCAAGTGCATTTTAAATCTTCAGCTCTCAGTGAAGTTATGAAATCCTCAGTGCCCTTTCAACACTAAAGGTACTGGTGCCTGTGCACACATAAAAAAATTCATCTAAATTAAATGATTATGCTGAGCTAGTTTAGGAACATTAAATAGTCTTTGCTTTAAAGTGGCTGCAACTCAGTTTCTCTCCATGAGTTGTTATAACAAAATAAGGATGTTAATTCTTAAAAAATATACAGTAAAATGGTTATCTTGCAATAGGGTTGAAAGCAAATTCTCAGATCATAGTCAATGTCTCTTGGTTGCTATCAAAAATAACCTGTGTTTTCTGTATTATGGAGGCCCATTTCAATAAGCTGCAACTGAGTCTCTGGCAGGGAGAGAAACTGGAGGGTGAAGGCAGAATTTCTTGAATCCTCCAGTCTTAACACCATTTCCTCATCTAACTATACCTTTGGAGCAGTGTCATGCAATCAGCTGCAATTTGGGTAATCTCCTTCCAAATCCACATCTCCCACCTCCACAGCAAACCCCTCCTGAGGGTCTCTCTGCAGATGGGTTTGTTTGTGCTCAGCCCCACAGCCACTGCCACAATGGGGACCAGGCTGCAGGAATCCTGTCCCTGGGACACACATCCTGGGAAGATGCTGTGGGATGCACGGATGCAGCAAGGACCACCATTGCCCAAGGCTACACTGGGAGAATGAGCTCAGATTGGGAACTGGATTTTGGTTTCTGGACACAGCCAGAAACAGTTTAGTTCAGATACCAGTTCCTGGTATTTGCACATATACAGACCCCTGGTACAGAGACAGAAAAGCAAGAATTCACAAATTTCATGGAAATACAGTGATTTTCTCCACTTCAAAACGTGGCAATTGCCCATTTGGGGAGCACTGCACACGTCCATTTGCAGGCTGAGACCCAGAGTGGTATGGCCTGTACAGTGCTGAGAAAGCTCTTACATTTTAAAACTTATTAAGCTTATGGATTTGATGGTTACAGAACTGCAGGAAAGAGATGGCAGCTCTACAAGATAATAAACACCTTTCTTTCCCCCCTCCCCATTTTAAAACATCTTCATGCATTCATGTCAAAACACCCAGAGATATTTTTGGTCTTAAGAAGGGCTGTGGAACAAAGTTGCTCTCCTCCCCTAGCAGGAAAAGGTTTGCCTACTTTTTTCCCTCATTATTCTGGGTCTCTATTATACAGTGCAATATTCTATTATAGAAAAATAGTGAGGCCTTGGTTTTATCCCCCTTGTCCTGAAGTACCACCCAGCAGTCCTGATCAGCAAGTGATGAGTGCCCTTCAGGAGCAGGTAGTAAATGTAAATTTAGCAAAGAGCACTTATCAAATATAGCTACAGGGTCCACGCTCTCAGGATTATCTGATTTTCCCTTGCTGCAGAAAAATCCCCACGAAAAGGAAATCCTAAATTTATTTTGCAGCTGCATGAGGGGTAGATGCACACGGCTGGCAGGGCACAGGCTGCCACCACAACACAGGTGTGGTTCACTTGGCTGTCAGGATGTGCAATCCCAGAAATGCTGCTACATCAGGGCAGATTTGTCTACCAGAATCCTGAGCCTCTGGAGGGGGATCCCAGAGCCATGCTGACTCCCTGTCCAGTGCTGCTCTACCCTCTAAGCCAAGTTTTCTTCCCAGTTGTCCAGCCTGAACCTCCCAAACCACAGCCTGGGGCTGTTTCCCCTCATTTTACCACCCAGCAAGTTCAGCTCCATCCCCATGTGTTACCCCCTCCAGGCAGCAGCAGGTGGCAATGAGATCCCTCCCTGAGCTCCCTGCCTGGCTGAACAAGCAATTAAATTTTTTTCCTTTGGTGTACTTTTCCCTCTCTCCCTTGCTCCAAAACCGCCTTTGCCTAAAGCGCTGCTCTTAAATTAATTATCGAGGAGCTTTATGCTGCAGAGGAGCATTGTTTTGGGCCTCCATGGGGACTTGTGGCTTTTTCTTCTGCAGCCTGGGAGCGTGAGGGCTTGGCCCCTGCCAGACCCATGACTCACACTCTTCTGGGACATTCACACAATTTTTATATATATATATATATGTATAATTCTTTTTTCCCTTGCAGCTCTACTGTTAAATGTTTGGCTTTGCACTCGCACGCTCCCCAGCCGTGCCTGCCTCCCGGGACAGCCACTGTGCAATGCCAACACACCACTGGCATTGCTTCATTAAGTTTACAAGCAATTAAAAGGCAGGCTGAGGAACTCCCAAGGGACTCTGTACCTTCATAGGAGCCAGCTGGATGGGAGTGATGCATGATGGATCCACCATAGGCTTCGGCCGGTTGGCCGTGTCCGCCAGCAAACTGTGCCACTGCTGAGGTAGTCCCGTGAACTTCTGCTCCCGGTGGTCAAAGCCAGTGTGGACCCGGTGCTCGAAGTTAGAGGGCCCAGAAATTTCAAGTCTTTTCTTCTTTTTCCCGAACATGGTGAAAAAATCTGGAGAAGTCATAAGGAAACAGGAAAGAAAAGAAAATTAAAAAAAATATTTGCCACATCTTTATGCTTTGTTGCAACCCAAAGGCGTTCTCTCTACTTCCTAGGGAATTTTAGTAGATGGCCTCAGCCAAATACCTGCATGAACTTCACTCCACACACTGAGATCTATGTGAGGGAAGGGCTTATCTGACCTCCTCGCTGGGAGATTTTAAGAAATAAACCCACAACGTCCTTATTTCTTACCTCTAAATGTTCATAATACCTTCTGAAACACGAAAATGCCTCTATTGCCAGAAAAGAAAGCCCCAGGTCCTATTTTCTGCTTCCCTCTCCGTTGCAAGTTACATCCCATGGAAGCTCCCAGCCTGGAGCAACGCCAGCAGCAGCGGATGGCTTTGGTCAGAGGACAGCACTCGGTGTAAGTGGTGAGCTGTGCCCTGACACACCACAGAGCAAATGCACACACAGCTCTGCATCTCAAATCTACCCACCAGACAACCCATCCCAGATGAGAGTCCAGTCCTGCTGTGGTCAGACGTGGATCTCACACACCAGCAGTCAAAGGCAGATTTACTGCTGTGCCAATTCAGCCATGCAAACTGACAGAGAGCTCAGATCTAATTCTAACCTGGTCCAAGGGACTTCACCTGCATTCAGAAAGGGTCCTGCTTAAAAACAGTATCAGGTATCAGCTACTACAAACATCACAGTACATGACTTCTCCTTCAGGGGAGAAATGATTGCTGTGAGACCCACATGCCCACAGTACCTTGGTTTATGCCCACTTGGGTGGGATTCACTACAGTGATGGCCCTGCTCCTTTCAAGATCCAGAAAGAAGGATCAGCTCCTTTGGCCTTTGTGCAGGTGCTGTGGAGAAGACAGAGGAGTCCCTCCAATGTTGTACAAGCAAGGAACTGGAGGCTGATGGAGGAAATGTGACCTTCCCAACTTCTGCATTGCTGGAGAGGCCTGGGTTGGCCTGGCTGCCTGGTAAAGCTAATTGTTACAGCACTTGCTCTACAGAAAACGAGTGTTTTAGTCAATTTTTAGTTGTTATTTCTTGATAAGAGCAGGTTGGTTTGCCTTCCTCTTGCTGCTTTGTCCCTCCTGAGGAGCCTGGGGAAGGCAGCAGGAGGGTTTGCAGGGCACCCAGGGATCACAGGCTAACAGGCCAGCTGGGGCAGGAGAATTTTCAAAGACAAAGTGGAAGAAGGCATGAACTGTAAACTGAAAGGGATGAAGGTATTTACTCCTTCTACTGTCACAGGAAATAGCCAGTACACCCAAAACCTGCATTAACCCTTGGGGTTGGTGGGTCCCACCTTACAACAAAGTAGAGGACACTAATGGTTATATCGAAGCAAGTTCAGAATTGACTTTCTGAAGGACTCCAGAAATCCGCTGCATAAGGTAAGGACAAATTCCTGGTCCCAGGGAAACTGCCAGTGGTCCTGTCACTTTTCAGTGAAATACTGTCTTGTTCTGGCAAAGTCCTCTGCCTGCCTTCTGCTGCCTCAAAATAGTCCTCCACTTTGATCTCTGGGCCATTTCAAGCAGGGCTTGCTGAGCTCTTGAGCAGCATCTGTCTGAAACAGCAGCAGAGCAAGGAGGCTGGCAGCTCTATAAAACCTCCTGTGCCACAGGAGAGACTCAACTGTAAAGGTGCTGCCCTGACTTTATGATTCAGGAGGCGGAGAGGAGAAGCTCCGAGAAGAAAATACAGTTGTATTGCCGCTGCAGCAAAAAAAAAGATGGGATGATAAATCAGGTATTTATTACACCCTCATTTCCTTTTATTAGTTTACTTAAAGATCAAGCCCATTATTTGAAAATTGATTGCTGGCTGCTTTGTAAGTCCCCCCTGTGCATTTGCAGGTGATTGTCTCCCCCGTGCATACTTTCTTTGGCTCTTTTTCCACCATCATAATCTTTTTATTTGTCTTGTTGGTGCATGTTGGGTACCTTTTGGCACTCACAGACAGGTTTCCAGCCTAACCCAAAGCCATCCTGGTTGGCCTCTGCTCAAAGATTATTTATTTTCCAGGCTCAAAGAGAAGCAGCCAGGTAGCAGCTCGTGTTCAGCGCTCGTCCGCAGGGCTCCACAAATCGCAGCCGGCGGCAAATCAATGGCACTGGATTGATTTCATTCACCCTCTGGGATGGGAATTTGTGAGATTGGAGTCTATTGGAGTAACATTTTAAACCATCAGCTCTAGACATGTACTTTTTTGCCCGATCAATGCCGGCACTTGCAGGATTTCCTGCTGGACATGCATCCGAACGCAGCTGTTGGATGCTCCAGGTCCTCCGGAGCTCCAAACAACATCACGTAACTAAAAGCACATCAGCTGGCATAGTGCATATTGCTTTTAAAAATAAACAGCAGATTCATTCAACAAGATATTCCCCTTTTGGTTTTAGATTGGTCTTTGCCATGTTGCTCTCTCCTGTTTCAATGCTGTTGCAGGTAGAAGCAAATGTGAAATTTGGCCCAGTGGGACCTTTACTTTGTCAGGACAGTATTTTAGTGTAAAACCGGATGCCAAGGCCACACTTTTGCACAGGGATGGTGTCTGAGGTCTGGGCAGTGGGACTTGCCCCCCCTTTTGACTGCAGCTCATGTTTAGATGAGCTTAAATCAAGCATGAAGCTCCAGCAGGACAGACAGGGATCCTGGCACCTCGCACAGCCAGGGATGGGTTCAGCCATGCGGGCAAACACAGCAATGCTGTGGATATCAGTGGCCAGAGAACACCTCCCATGGGGCTGTATCTGTGAAAGGTGACCAGGAACCCTGGTTAACAGCAGCCTGCCTCCCCAGCAGCTCTGCAAATGGCTGCTCGGTGCTCCTGAAAGGAGCAGAGCCTCCACCAGCTCTTAAGGGTTTCAATAATAAATGCTGCGCACTGTCGCTTCACTTCATCAGCCAGAGCAAGGTCTCTCCACTCCACTACAAAGCCAAGCCAACCTCTCCTTAGCACAGTCCCTCTAAATAACTGTAACACACACAGCAATCACAAGGAAACTTCAGTTCCTCTGATTTCTCCCAAAGAATGGAAACGATGCTACTTGTTTTCCTGAGCTGTCTGAGGATGGGGGTTTGGGGCAGCCAAGTCTGCGAAACCTTTAGCTCTGGGCTTTTAAGTGTCCCAATTCAGTCTCCACTGATATGCCTGGTCTCAAAAAAGGAGAGATGATTTAATTTTTGCTATGGCTAAAATTAATTTTGTGACATTTTGATACAACACAAAAAAAAAAAAAGGCATTTACTCATTTAATTAGGTGTGGAAGCAGAAAACATCCTGGATGAGTGAACGAATGTTTTCCAAGAATTGTAAAACTCTTTCAGGAATGAGAGGTACCCAAGTGCTTTGAAGAGAAATGATGGACCTTTCCAGGATGCTGGATAGCATGTATAGCATACAAATTACAGAATTTCTATCAAGAGCACAGAATGCATGAAGTTGAAGTTCACTCAGACACCTGCCTGTACTCTGTCATAACAAAACAGCAATCCTCTCACAGTTGTTAAGAAACCCTAATTTCCTAATGGGGTCACTTAGGAAAACATCCCACAGACAATGGGGCAACTGCCTGCCTTTATCAGGGGCACAGGGAGGTAAGAGGCTGTTGGGCAGCTCTGCAGAGCTGCCTGTGTGCCATCCCCGCCAGAGCACTCAACCTTAATTTAATTCTTCCCGACAGTTTCCAATATACTCCTGATTTTGCCAGGTCTCTCAACAAATGCCACTTTTCTGTGCAGCTCCTCCTGTGCTCACCCCCACGGAACAAGAGGAAATGAGAGGTATCATACTCGTAATTTGTTGCTATTTTGGTGGGGATGAGCACAACCAGGATGTCTGTCCTTTCCTTGCACGTGCTTTGCCAAGGGATGGTCTGGCTGATTTCAACATCTCACGGGGACATGAGGGGAGCCTGTCCTAAAAACAGCTACCACTGATGACAGTGGGCTTGAGCTGGCTTTGAGGGGGAAGAGAAAACAGGACTCATCACTGCATGGCTTCAGTGGGGCACTTCCATAGAAAGACTTCACTTGCTCTTACTCTGAAATATTACAGCACATAAATTTTGTGCTTGTAAATGTGAGGTTTGAGGGAGGCAGCCCTTTAGTTACACCAAACAAAGAGTTCAGCAAGTGTGACAGCATGAGACCAAAAGCAAGTCTGTTCTTAAGCAGGGGAGCCAGGAGAGAAGTCTGTTCAGCTCCAGGCTGCCATGCCAAGGTCCTCCAACCCACGGTCCAACCGCGGCACAAGAATAAAGAGAAGGGACTTTCTCTACCAAAGCCATGATGGAAAACATACGGACATGGCATTTACTGGAGGAAAACACAGTACTGGTGGGGAAAATCTGACTATCACACCACCTCTCCTCCTGAGTAACCCACAGCAGGGCTCGTCCCGGCTGCGCCACTGGGGAATGGGGAAGGGACAGGGATAGCAGGAGAAGTGTGTGAGTTGTGCTCTGTAGATACAGCTACCCCAACCTCTTTTATAATTGCAGTGATTGTCTTACTCTTCTTCTTTGTCTCTGCCCAAGAAAGGAGTACTGCCAGCCCTGCTGGTGCCTCCTGGAGACCCAGGACACACCTCCATCCACAGCCGCAGGTACCGAGGTAACCCTCGAAGGGTGCTATCAGGAGCAATCACTGCATTTTGCACTTAACGCTGTTTACTGTAGTGCCTAACAAATCGAATTACATGCTAATCAGCACACCCTGCCTGTTAGATCTA
This sequence comes from Corapipo altera, assembly GCF_003945725.1. Classification (NCBI taxonomy): domain Eukaryota; kingdom Metazoa; phylum Chordata; class Aves; order Passeriformes; family Pipridae; genus Corapipo; species Corapipo altera. The sequence goes on from NW_020884911.1 coordinate 4,930,112, forward strand.
TGCCAGACTTGACTCTTTGCACTGCACTCCTTCCTAGGTATAGAAATAGTTCACTGAGCATCACAGTGCCATGAACCTCCAGACTAATCCAAATTTCACCCCCGACCTTCAATGACAGATCAGGTGCCCACACAGAGAGGAAATTCCCTGTGTCTGACACTGCCCCTGTAAGGTGTGTGTGATGTGGACCAGCAAAACACATCCACTCTGTCAGCTATGGCACTACTGCTGTGCTGCCTCCCAGTCACAAATGAAGGTGTTTTTCCAGCAAGAAGTATCCTACAGTCCTACCCTGGAGCATGAGGGTGGCAGTACTGTTCTGGGGGCCAGGGGAGCCCATTCATGCTCTCCCACAATGGTCTGTGCTCAGGGCAGGATTTCCAGCAATAGCTTTCCCCAAAAAAGTTACAGCCTTGCCAGCTCATCTCTCTGAGCTCACACAGAGGTGACAGGTTGCTCTGTTGGTTCAATCTTAAATGTTCAACCCCATCCCATGGGTTGTCCCTCTCCTGTACTTGAGACCAGGGGACACTCAGGGACTGATGAACTGAAAAGCTGAAAGTCCAGATATATGTTACTACCCCCAAAGAATATATTTTTGCACTTACAGCAAGTAAAATCAAAAGCAGCTGAAATAGAAGAAAAAAAAAGGTGACTTGAATCCTAAGATTAATAGTGTTCTGTATCTTTTATCACATCCCAAGTAAGAGTAGTCCACTCAACTCACCAAATAAGAAAGAAGTCTGCTCAACTCTGACTTTCCATTCCCAATGAAAATGTCAGAGCCACTTTTATCTTCCCCTACAACCAGATATTCTTTTAAAGATGGAAAGACCTACTCTGTATTGTCATCTTGAAAACTACTAAGGAGCCCCAAGTTCACCCCCTAAACACTGACAACAGCCCTTTGCCATCCCAGGTGTCCCCAGAAAACAGTGAGCAAAGGTCTGTGAAATTCTGCCCTGTACAAAAAACTCAATAACCTTACAAAGTTAGTATCCAGAATAACAAAGTGAGATGGGTGTTTTTACTTAAAAATGGACCTTTTAATGACTGTGTACCATAGCTGCATGAGACGTATGTTTTTTTTATGGTATTTCAGCAGCCAGATACTGTGTCCCACTAACTCAAGGAAATCATGACCCTGAGCCACCTTGGGAAGCCTGCAAGGGTTTCTCCCACACACCTCGAGCACACGGCCGGGCTGTAAATATTCCCTCGGGAGGTGCTCTGTGCTCAGTCTGCCTCAGCCCAGCAACATGTTTGCTTTTAAACAACCCGCAATTAGTTCAGTTTCAATCAGGAAGCACACCCTGCATTAGGCTTGTGAGCCTGTATTTTCCGCAGGGATTCCCTGTGGTTCCTCAGCTGGGCAAGCAGCAGCAGAGTCCTTTTCCCTCGGGGATGGGCACACTATTAGCATCTAAAAAACTGCCTTCGTGCACACCGGGTATCACGTGCAAGCCCAAAGTGGGGGACAGTTCTGGGCTCAAAGCCCCCCCCCAGTGCCCTGTGAAAAGGCAGGTTTTCCCCCAAGGCAGCCACACAGCCAAAAAAAAAAAAACTGATTGCAGCCAGGAGCATTAATAAAATGCTTCATTTTTGAGAAAACTGACAGAAATGCAGATTGCAAAATGGGAGATGGGTGCAGGTCGCCTTCCTTTGATAATTTTTACTTACTAATAATAGTTTTCTGTAGCACAAGGACCTCAATTATTCCCCTCCAGAGCCACCCAAACGCAGTAATTCATCATTAGCTTTGCTGGCTTCTGTTCCCGCGCTCTGATTAATTGTAACCTTTCCCGATATTTGATCGTAAATGAAAGAGTATGAATTGAGAAGCACAAATTAAATTAATGTGTCAAGGCAGCTTGCATAGCCAGTGCTCCAGACAAATGGGAGCTGGGCTGAAACTCAATCTCGAGGAGAAAGCAAATGTCTGGTGTGGACTGACAGCAGCATAAATTGCTGAGAAATTCTCCGTGAGCGAGAGGTAAAAAGGATGTTGGTTCTCCTTGAGCTCACACTGGTGCCAGTTCTCACTGCTGAGACAAGTGCAAGAGACCAACACATATCTATTTAACTATATAGCTATTAAAAATGAGAGGTTTTGTTGGGTTTTTGTTTGTTTGTTTGTTTGTTTTTAAATAAGGAATAGCAACAGCAGTAGTTTTGTATTTCCTTTTTGTTTGCTTTAAGGATGGTTCTGAGCATCCTGGAGGGGACCCTCTGTTTTTGGCTGCAATCAGAGTATGAGTTTCCTCTGCAAAAAAAAAGGAGTGGGCCTTCATTGCAGGCTTGCATTTTTTAAAACTTACCTCTATTTTTCTATTTTTAACTGAAAATACAGAGAAAATTACCCTATTTTTCAGGAGATTAAACAAGAAGAAGTAGCTGGAAAAGCAGAGTGAACTGAGTAAGAAGCAAATAGAGTTCATGGAAAAGCTCTTAAAAACCCCACTGGTTTCAGGTCAGGTCTGAGACACTACTATGTCAGAGGAGAAAACCTGTTTGACTTTCCAGATAAGATATTCCTAAATACTTTCCTACCTCCCAGAGTGTCATTCTGAATGTACAGGACGGAAACAAATACGGGGCACCCGGGAATCGGGGGGCAGCTGCCTGCAGAGCACCTCAAATCAAAGGCAGGTGAGTCCTGGGGTCATATCTTATAGTTAATCATTCATTTCCTGGTCTTATCCAGAGGGGTATCTCATTACTTCTGTGGATACAAGGTAGTTTCAGACCTTGTGAAAGGGTATGGTTTGTTTTGTCATGTGAATGGACACGCAGGTAAATACCAGGTTGGTTCACCAGCCAAAGGGGAGACCCCATTTCCCACGATCTCTGCTTAACCCTCTGCTCTCCTCAGTTATGATCTGAGCATTTCAATTTGGGAACAACAGAATAAACCCTTGGAAAGTGTTCTGATATACCCTACTAATGAATCAAGATGATGACTTTAAACATTGTCTCTCTGGCAGTAACAGAAAGGATCTACAAACTGTGAACGAAGCCAGTCCAAATTTTGAGTCTTCTACCATCCTGCTAAACTCTTCCACACATAAATAATGTACTGATAGAAATTAGTCACCTGTGACCACATAGTTTTCCAGACTATCTTTTTCAGCTCAAAGTAAGTATAGAAATACCATTTTCAATGCATGCCCATGTGAGCTTTAGAACAAAAAAGCTTGACAGTCAATAGGATTCAACTTATTACCATGGATTTTCAAGATGTCTTATATTTTTTTTTTTGAGATGGGACAGACTTGCAAGTGTTTTAAATTAAAATACATGCTTTAATCATGGAAAGATACATAGTGATGGACTAGACCAACAAAATGCCATCTTTCCCAAAGCCCCTCATTTACCCTGCAGCGTTCTGCTCATTTCAACCTCGGGTCAAACCAGCCAATTTTTCAGAGTTTCTATGTCACTGCACAATATAATAAAAATGCATTTAAACAATTACAAAGCGTCCAGGACTTGTCATTGTCCACGTTCCTTTTCAATCCCACAATACCTTGTTTACGGTGGAAAATGCCTTCATTTGCCACAGCACAGCAGTGTGTCTCTCGATAGCTGCCCCATGAGACACATCTAATAGAAATGCACAACGGAACAAAAGACAGGAAAAAATAATAACAAAAGGCAATGTATGCTTCGAGAAAAATAGTAAAAGCTGGTACAGAGTGGCCAAACTAGGATTGATGTACTCCAGGGAACAATACTCATTCTTCTCATTGAAAGCTACTCTTGTACCAGGACTCATTTCCACACGCTGACTGACATGTGCTTTCCTAATTTGGAAGTCTTGTGATTCCCAGTGGATTTTAATGCTCAGTAATTTTCAGACGAGTAGCTTAAATGCATATATTGTAGTCAGTCACTCTCTATTATCTCATACACATGCACACATATATAGAAACGTGTAGACAGAGGTTCTTGCAGGGAATTAGTCTGCAACAGCTCTGGGTAGATTAAAGAGAAACACCCCCCCCCCTTCCGAGCCCCCTAAACCCCTGGAGGTAACTCAAATAATTTCTATCCCTAGCAATTGAAAAGATTCCAGGTTTGCCAAAGCAAACAGTCCCTTGGGTGCTCAGCTTGAGATAATTAATGGTATTAACTTTGTAGGCAATGCTGGACACCCACAGGGAGGGGGGATTAAATAAGGGACCCATTAAATGAGTCACCCCAAGTCTCAAGTTACTTCTGAAACTTCAAGCAGCTGTAATTCATTTTTTTCTGAGTTGATATTATTAGTAGTATTTTAAAATACTATCCTGTATTGTAAAGGATGTGGGTACTCTATTTCTATGTTTTGAGTTAGAAAAAAATAATAAAAGGAAATATTATAAAGAATTAAAGTGATGACATATCCGTAGAGAAGACAAGGTGAGCAGGGGGATCAGACAAACCGGAAGGAAACATCAAAACCAGAGCTGTGAAACAATATTACATAATTCTGAACATTACTAAATATGGACATTCCCAGAGGTTGGGAGGTCTGTAGGATAAGAACTGCAAGGATATGAAATCCTGTATCTGTCAAGAGAAAAGACTGAGTTTGAGAAACACTTGGAAAATTGTTATCAATCATGTACCTTCTTTGCATTTTGGGCCACATCCTCAGTGGGGTCTGCTGGAAAAGCCTCCCCAAAAGAGATGGATTGGTACCAACTTGTATCACAGCGAAGGGGAAATTAAAATGTCTTGGTTTTGAATGTAAAGCTTTAGTTCCAACCCTCTGAAGCTGAGTTTCCTCTGCAGCACTTGATGGCAGCTGCAAAGCCAGCATTACTAACATAGCAGTGGCCAAGCCATGGTAGGCTGCAGTAGGGCTTTTTCCAGATTTCCCGGTCATAGCTAATAACAGGATCACACAGTTTGTCACAAGTGCCCTGTATTTACTATGAATGTGTCCTGGTAATTTGTAAAATTCACCTTTTACTTAAAAAAAAAAAAAAGATACAAGATGTGTCCTAGGTCTCAACACCAACCCATCTTGTGCTGGTTGCACCCACGAACAAACCAAATCTACATCAGGGAGGGGCTCCAGGGGCTGCCTGCCCCAGCACAGGTCACTTTACAGCCCCCAGAGAGTGTCACAGAGCAGGGGGTGACAAGCACGAAAGGGACTGGAGGGGGACACACCCCTGTGACAGCACCATGTGCCACTGACACCCATCACTGAGACGTGGGGCTCTAGAGCTGACCTCCTGCTGTAAATCCTCCCTGGGATGTTCACATTCACTACACTGAGAATCACTGCATTTCTTATTTTACTTCTAAACCTGTACAGGCTGTGCTGGCTCTCAGGGTATCACTCTATTACTATAACACTGGTAATAAAGGTTGCTTTCCAGTGAAGGATCATCAGCAACAAATGCTTCCTAATGCATTATTAATGGTAAGCCTCTGATAAGAATACTCTTTGGGATGAAACACATCTGACCTGTAAAGTGTTTACCAAGAAATGACACAAAATCAGATTATTTGGTATGTCAAAAGACCTTTAAAATGCAAACAAACATATCCAGAGATTATATGGATCCACAGCAAGTGCCTGGAAGATGAAAATCATGCCTGTTGTTATCACTGTGGGTTTCCTACCTTCTTACTATCCGCTTTTACACTGCATTGCTGTAATAATAACTGAAGGAAAAAATATTTCCACAGTCTACAATAAATCACAAATGTGTAGATTCTACTTGAAATGTTTATTCCATACATATTTTCTTGTCTTTTTTTTTTCCCCACTCTGCACTGTGCTGAAAAACAGGTTTGAAAGTCAATTCTTATCCTATTACCTATTGAGTTGCTGTCATGCAATGCTCTGTCTCCACATTAAAAATGAGAACTGATCCCTTGAAGGGTTTCTAGAGCTTACTGTTTATTACCTCCCTCAGAAAGTTTACCATAAGCTCTTTACACAGAACATGGAATGTTTATAAAGAGATGCCTGCTCAGTCCTCCTCCCTTGGGATCATCCTCAACAGTCAATAATTGCCACTGAGGAATTCCTCAACACTGATTTTTTTTGGAGCTAAGTGACCCTGCCGTGCAGACTTTGTATTTTCCATCTCCAGACACCAGTTTGGAAAGGATGGGTCTCACCTGTCCTCCAACTGGGAGATAAAGGTTGGAAGAAGAAATGGAGACCCCTTATGCCTTGTCTCTGATGTGAAAGCTTTTGGACCAGCCACAGAAAAGCAAACAAAATCCACAGTATGATGCAAACTGAATGAAAGAACTCCCACATCTCTGTCTCTGGGCAATCTGTGCAAATCCAGAAAGATGAATGCAACTGTGAGGTCTTTATTGTTTCCCCCCTTTTAAATGTCAGAAACAGAAATTTTTTTTGCCTGCAGGAAGGTTTTGAGCAACTGCAGAGGTTACTGCATCTCAGATGGCCCCCACTGCCACCTTCCAAGAGATGCTGCTGCTACAGGAAGTGGTTCCCATTCCTTCCTTCCAGAGGAACGAAGCACACACGTGAATCACTGCATTTTGCTGGGCCCATCCATACGCTGGTTATGGGAAGGGCCTCTCCAGGCCCTCACCAAGAGGAGGGGTTTCATCTGAAATGCTCCAAAAGGACACTTGCAGCCTCTCAAAAAAAACAGAGAAAGGAGGTTGCCAGGTGACTCAGTGACCAGCTAAAATGACTCCCAAAAGCCTTGCTCTGGAAGCACCATGCCAAGCTGCCCTCTGACTGTGTGCATGAGCTAATTCAGCTGCCAAACTTTCAGGCAATTGTGTCAAAATGCCACTTCTCTCCCAGAAGAAGCTCCTCTCGTGCTGGAACCACACGACATCACTCCTCCTCAGCCTGCACCAACCGGCTTCACAGCAGCTCTCAAGGAGGTTGTTTTGTTGAGAAACTGCCATTGTAACAAGGAGTCTGTGAGAGAAAACAAGGTCTTCTCCAAGTATTTTGTAATAAATCTTATTTACCACTGAGGGGAAAATGCTGAGGCTGTATAGAGGTGAAGATCTTGGCCATCATCTCTCAGGAATCAACAGCTCATGGATCCCCATGGCTCCCACCCTGCTCAGTGAAATGGTGCCAGCGGCCCATCAGGCCCTGACCCCTCTGTTTATATTTATATACATTTATGTTTAAATTTAGCATATTTACATCTGAGATTGCAGGTCCTTCTTAACGTCTCAGCATCAAAAATATACCACCAATTAGGAAATAATAATCATTTTAAAAAAAGAGCATCTCTGCCTGCTGACTCTGGCTGCATTCACCACTGTTTCCAGAGGCAGGCAGATTCATTAATTCATTCATTCCCCACTTCGTTATGGAATGACTCCAACAAAGCTGCTGATACAACTGGGAAATCAAAAGATGAGCCAGGAAAGCGACTGCAAAAAAAAGCATTAAGGAAACGTGTGGTTATGTCGAGTGGCAGGGCCAGAGTCAGCAATTCATGAAAAAAGGGACTGCAGAGTCACTGGCTGAGAGGAGAATTAAATGTGCAGAAGGAGCTCAGATCCTAATGGAAGTACTTCCTTACAAAAAAAATTAATAAAAATTATAGTTTCTGTTCAAATGAAATATGTTGTCCTGCAAAATCTTTCATTTAATTGTCATTGTTTTCCTTTTGTACTTAAACACAGAATCATATATAACCTGTAAGATATTTAAGATATAGTTAACTCCTTAGGCTTCCCCTCAAATTTTGGACATATGATTCAATAAATACCCTGATGCTTTTTGTTTCAGCCACTCTGAAAAACATCTGTGCTCTAGGTGGGCATCAGAGATGACTTACTGATTGCTTCATGGGGCAGTAGAAAGGTTTTACAAAGATGATTTTAGGACAGCCACGATACTCAAACTATTTGATACGTCACAAATTAATGACCAGAACATGTTTTTACACTTCACCCCTGTAAGCCTCTGCACTCCAAGCATCAGGCTTTGGTTGTACCCTGTGCACCCACCCCAGTGGGTGTAACTGTGCCCAGCCTTGAGCTCAGCCACACTGACAACCATGGCTTTCTAAATTATTCCCAGCTTCTTCAGGATCAAGGCAGGAAGATGTCCTGAACGGCTTTTAAAATGATTATGCAAGTCATAGTGGGCTGTATAATACCTTTTCCAAAAAACCTTCCCTCTTAGCACTCTGACAGCAATCAGCCGTGTCATTATGACTCTTCTTTCTCCTTATAACATATATTCTGAATGTTTTAAATGGAAATAACATCATCTTGTCCCCCCCGTGTTTCGTACTCGTGGCGTGTCCTTGCAAGCAACCAAAGCTCAGGATGCCAAAAGCTGAAGGCTCAGCTCGCCCACGTAAGAGATGGGATATGAATAAATCAGTGCAAAGTCCATGTGAGCTCCTTCTCTCTCGCTAGCAGGGGCTCAGGCTGGAAAAGCTGGATCTGCAGTGGAGCTGCCATGCAGCCTTTAACTACCCGTGGTGCCATTTGAAATCCTCAGTTCACTCAGTATATGGATTCGGTTTTTAAAATACCAAATCTGCAGCTGGGTATTTACAGAGAAATGGGGGGGAAAAAAAGTGTATTTACTAGGGTGGCATGACCATTTCTTTTACAGAGTTTGACTTGCTGGGAGGGAGTTTAGAAACCCAAAGGAAACCTCAAAATTCAGAGAGCTCCAGACTCCATCCTCAGTGTCACCACCAGACTGGTTAGGGCAGATGTCACTCCTGCATACCTGATGAGAGCAGAGCTGGGTACCCGCTGCTGTGTGTTTTGTACCTCCCTGAAAGTCATCTTCAAAGGCCATTTATCTTTTCCCCAATGTAGAGCTGTGTCATCTCAGGCTTTCTGGAGCAGCATTTAGATCCTAATTCAACTGTTGCTGGCTTCAGGGGGAGGACCTCGACCCTAGAAATTGCCACTTTCTCCTCTATTTCCCCCTACTGAGAATAGGATGGGAAAAATAACCCTCCATGGTGACAACACATCCGAAAGCAGGGGAGGGGGGACTTTACTGGAGAAAGCTGATTTCCTGTTCCCTTTCTTTTTAACAGGCCAAAGGAGATGTTGTTTCCCTTCCTCCCTTTTGCTGCCACCACCTCCCACATCTCAGTGAAAACCAAAGTCTCAGACACTTCAGTTATAGCCCTCCAACAATGTTTTCTAAACCAAGATTTTGTAGAGCTGGAAGAAGGCTGAGCTTCACGTTATCCGCTCTGAATTCAGCAAAGCTTATGTTCATCAGAAAAGGAAAGATAGAAGTTTATGACTTGGAAAATCTCTGAGCCAATATTTGTAAATACAGTCTAATTTAATTACCAATATATGTATTTTTTCAGCTGTCCAACTTTCCCACAATCCCACTGGGATGAAGCAATCACACTATTTAACATGCAAAATCACTACTTGCCTACCAGCTTATTAAAAGGTGGTTTTCTAACTCAGAGGAAAAGGCGAATTACAGGCAAAGCAGAAGAGCAATAATCTGAACGCATCTGAAATGCTCCACTGAACTCTGCTCCAGCAAACATAAGAAAAGACTTTTTTCTCTTTTTCCCCTCTCCAGTGACAGCTTTCCAGTGCCACTGGCATCCATCACATGAGCAGAGGCAAATGCTTCCACACTTGGTAATAATCAGAGCAAGGAAATTATGGATCGGGAGGAGGAGGAGGAAACACAAGGGTTTTTTCTCTTGGCTAAAGGCATACTTCAATCTGAAAAGCTCAAAGGGAACTCAGTAGTAGCTTCCTCCTCCATTTCCACTTCTCAAGCAGAGCCAGGACTCCCCACAGATCTTCCAGGTTACCTGTTTTTCCTGGGCTCTCAGCTTTGCTGTGCTTCTGCTCTGTGTGCTGAGTCCCGAAGGACTAACTCCCTCAGCTCCTACCTATCCTTCCCCACACCACCACTCCACCACCTATTTATGCAAAATGATCTTCCAAACTCTCCCAACTTCATTTCAAGCCCACTTCACTGTCAGCTATTACTCTACCCCTACCTTCACTGTCACCCCAGGTTATGAAGAACAAATTCACCCCCCTCTCGCTTTTTGACCTGCACTGTTTGCTGCAAAACAACACGAGACCAAAGAACTGCCCTCGGCAGAACAGCTCCTCATGGGAGCAGATAAGAAAGGATTTTCCTTAATGTAATCATGAGCTGAAATCAATAAATACACGACAAGGCAATACAGAGGCAAACTTGGGCACTGCAGGGACTAGGGAGGAAATTTATATAAACTACAGTTACCAGGGTAGAGTAAAGAGCAAATACAAATGTAAAAGACACTACCAGATGCCTAAAGTCAAAGTAGAATATTAATAAATGATTAACATGGCAGGTTTTAGGACAAGTGTTACAGATTCTGTATCTCTACAAAATCAGCTTTTCATAGCCTAAGACGTTAAGGCTTAATCAGGGTGCATTGTTTTGGAGAAGAGCTATCACCAGTCAGTTAAACTGCAGGAATGGAAGTGGGGGGTTAATTCAAGATCCTCTAGGGAGGAGATTTGTTTGAAAGAGGTCAATTAAGCCTTCCACTCCAGTTAATCCCTTCTGTTTATTTTAAAATATCTGGAATAAGGAAAAAACGTTACAATAGGCCAGCAAAGCGAAATTTTTCCTATGGATGCACCAAAGCAAAAACCTGCAGGTCAGCTTGCTTTCAGCTGGGCAAAACACAGGCAGAAATTGCAATCAGCCTGCATTTCATATGGATGCATCACGTGGAGATGATTCAGGCTGAATTATTCTCCGAATCAGCCTTACGAAACACTCTCCTCTGACAAAGGCAGCAGTACTTGATCCGGTTTTGGTAGAAGTTAATATTTTAACTTACTTCAACTTGGTTGGGAAGTTGTGGTCAGGCAGAAGAGAGCGGATCCTCAAAGGAAGTATTTCTGTCAGTTTGCATTTTACTTCAGAAGTCAGGAGCTGCCCATCTCTGCCTTCAGAGCCCCTCTTCCCCACAGCCTCCCAGCTGTTAATGGTACTATTTACATATATTTCCCTTAAGCTTTTGAGTCACCAATGGTTATTTAGGTCAATGTATTTGTTTCTTCTGCTCTTCTGAATATTGATGGGTTTCAATCTTTTTTTTTTTTTCAATCTCTTTCTTTGGTCCTACCGTAACTCCTTTCCGAGCTTCCCAAAGCAAAGCAGCAAATGCCAGGCACACCACACACTGTGCTGCCCATCTGCTTCCCGCTGCCGCCTCCCTCCTCACCCCATGGCACATCCGTGTGCGTGATCTTTGTGGAAAGGCTTTCTGTGTGTCACAGACCACCTATCCTGCCGAATCAGAAAACAGGAAAAGCAGCATTACCCCTTCCCAGAGCCAGCCCTGTACAGTTCTTTTCAGTGCTCACCAGCACTGAGCTCTTTTCTGTTCACAGGGCAGGTGAGGAGCCACCACCGTGCTGTGAACCCATAACCAGCAAAAGCCTCAGTTTCCATTCCCTTGCTGTGTCATTAATTGCATGGAAGGATGCTCCCAGCATTTAAGAAAAAGCCCTGGTGCATGTGCCTGTAGCAATGAAGCAAGGGACAGACAATGCCTATTGGGAAACCAGCACAGGTCAACAGGGTGGCAGGGAGGAGAGGGGTCTGCAATGTGAAATGTGGGAGCGGCGAGGGCAGGGTGGGAGTTGTGAACACAGAAATCATGGTAGTTTTCTCTGGGAGGACAGGAGCAGCCCAGATATCAATGGGAGTGGCAGAGTCCCCTCCTAGCAGAGGGGGAGGTTGAGCCAGAGGGGACAGATGCAATAGAAAACTGAGTAAGGGAGGAGAAGCCAGGTGAGATGGAGCTGAAGCAGTTGAGCAGCTTTGACCTGATCCATTGTCAAAGTGGAAATCCAGCTGAGCAGCAATTAAAGAGCTGGGGGGAGAATTTGATCAGCATACTATACTCAGGGCAAAGTGATGGTGGCACAATCAGTTTGGTGCCACGTGGCAGCTGCTGCAGGTCCCCTCTGCCGGGTCTGCCCTGTGTATTCCTCCCAGCACCCTCATCACTCAGACTTGAGTTCATTAGACACAGACTCACTGGCTCCCTTCACAAATCCATAAAACTCCTTTGGGCTCAGCTCTGTAGTCCTCTCTCACTTCCCATGGAAGCAGGTGACCTTCTGAGATCAGTAACACCCCATTCTCCATCCATGGCCTCAGGAACGTCTCATTTATGCAGAAGCAATTAAGGGGGTTCATTTTCTGGTAACGAACTCCCACCCCATTAGAGTGTATGTGCTTTGTCCCATGCTCTGCCTTTCTTTAAAGGGAAAAATCTGCTTTCATAGCTGCCTCCATGGAAACAGCAACTCTGTGGTGCTGGCAATGCTCCAGGCTCGATGGGTTCGGTTCAAACATGGAAATCTGCCTTTCTTGATCACAGTGTGCTGAAACCTCATGCCAAGATCCCAGAGCCCAGCCAGGTCTCCTCTGGCTTGTTCAACAGCACCAGTGGAGTTCTTGTGGGTCAGATCTCACACCTGGCAACATCTGTGCAAACCTACTGCTGAGGAACACTTGGGAAACTGGAGGGACTAGACAAAGCTTTTACCTCACACACTTCGTTAACTCTAGCAGCACTAATGCAGATGCTGGACTATCAAAGTAGCTAATGGAGTGAAGGTAAGCACTCAGCTTCCCTCCTATAATGAGCTTTGAGACCAAACCTCCAGTAAATGTAAATAAAATAAAAAAAAAAATAAAATTCCTCCAATTCCCATTTTGAAAAACTTGCACAAAAAACACAGCACAAGTGATCTGCTGGATTTGGCCCCCCCATAGGCTGCTGCATCCCCCAGCAAGGTCACAGCTGGTGGCAGACCACAGCAATACCTACAGGGCTCCTGGGCTAAACTTCCAAAGGAGGATGAATGACTCCTTTGGCCCCTTGAATCCCCTAATCTGCAGCTTTCAGACTATCAAAGAGGATGCACGGCAGCTGCACAAGCAGAGTGCAGGTAGAGAAGAGGGGATTTGCCCTCTGGCTTGGGAAAATTGGTCCCTGTGTAATAAAACACATAGCTCTTCTATAATCATTTGTTCAGCTCCATAAATCCCAGGGCATAAATCAGGCTGTCGGGAAGAGCAGCTGTGAAGGAATCTCTGCAGGAGGAATGAAAAAGCTGATGGGTGCCAGTCCCAGTGCTCCGCTGGTTCCACGCCGCTTTACTGCCACTGACTTCAAAGGAGCTGCTCAGTCGTGGTACTATAAATACCAGCAGAATGGGGCTCAGTGGCAGCTTCTGGTGAGTATTAGGGAAATGTAAAATTCAACAACCCCTAATTGCCCTTCAGTCAACAGCACCTGTTTAAATTACTGTTATTATGTCAAAGATATTGGAATTGTTAACACAAACACAACCGAGGATTGCAGATGCTGTAGCTTTCCACCAGCAAACCTTTTACTTGCTGCTAAATATTTTCCCTTTCAATACAGGAACAACACCCATGGTGGCCAATACCCAGTGATCAGGGGCTGCTCCAGGATTTGCAGGAGGGTGTCCTGCAAGCAAGGACAGAGCTGGTGAGGGAGGAGAAACTCTTGACAAAGGCCCCAGGGAGCTCATGAAGGAAAGGCTGAGAAGGGAAAGCGTTCATCCTGCAGGGAATGATTAAAAACAGTTATGAAAAAGATGTGAGGAAAGTCCCAAAAGAAACATCGTCCATGTGTCGGACCAAAAAGACCAAAATAGGTCTTTTTTAGCAAAAGGACATGGTGTATTCATCAAAAATACTGTTTTGGAGGACCCGAAGCTCAGCTGGGTTGGGAGAAGCATGTCCAGATCTCTGCAAGGTCTTTTTCAAAGCAGGGATTTAACAGAGGATCTTCACGAGTCTCCTCACCACCATCTCTAAACACTCTGGTATGGGTGTCTCTCAGTGTCTCCTCAAAACACTGAGATGTGCACAAAGACCTGGGTCAGCAGCACAACTTCGGGTTTCTCTTTCCCTCTCTCTCAAGAAAGCTGTCCCTCCCTCCCAGACGTGCTGCTCAGAATCCCAGACCCAGGATTGGTGCTGCATGCTTCACAGCTGCCAAAGCCAATGGAAAGGAACTGTACCTCTAGCAGGACCAAACCCAATGGACCCCACTCCACTGGCCAACAGGAGGTTCAAGACCCATTCCCAGCACCAGCTGACGCTGCACTGGGTACCAGGAGTGCTGTGCACCCTGCAGGATGAGGCCCCATGGATTACACCTTGGCATCCCGCCCCGGGGAGTTATGCAGATGACTCAGTGCCATCAGCAACAATAAATTCAATGGGCAATGGTATTTCCACACACAGGGAAAAACTCTGGACGCTGGGTGCAAACACCGCTTTGTGCAGACAGGGAAAAGATCTCGAGCCGACACAATGCTTTACACATCACTGAAGCTCGAGTAACTGCAAAATCTGGCCCAGAATACCTTTTCCTTGGTTATGTGTTTGCATTGTAGAGGGTTTTTTTAAATACATTTCTAAACCAGATGTCTTAGCATGGACGACCCCAGCTCTGCTGAGGAATTATGCTGATTTAACTCTTCTGAGGGGCTTTGCCTGAATTTAGCTTAATTGCTGCCAAAGAGCCAAACTTACCCCAGTTATTATAAAGACAGTAGGTACTGCTGCTGGGTGAGAGCTGCATCTGCTGCACATATGATGCAGTCCCTACCCCAGAGGGCTCCCTGCCTGCATGGAAAAGGCACAGCAGGGAAAAACCAAGTGGGACAAGCCCCATTCAAGCACATGGTGAAGTGATCACATCACCCCAGGAGCCTGGGTTTGATTTCAGACCTTTGATACCACCACTTCTCATGTGAGTGTTTCCATGGGAAATTCCAAGCTCAGAAGCACAGATCAGGTCTGATGCTGAGGGGGGTTTAAGCCCTGATCCTACCCACACATAGGCATGACTTTATTCTGGTTGCTTGGTCTTTCAAGGGTTAATGAGACTATTCCTGTGCTCAAAGCAAAGCAAGCACCAAAGCTTACAGGACCAAGGTCTGATTTTGTTCTCCGAGGCAAGAAGTCTCTTAATTTGCCATTGGTTTTCTTGGAAAGGTAATTGTCTTTTTGGAGCTGCTCTTTGCCTTAGGTTCTAACTATTTTGAGCCTTTTCAAAATGCCACTGCTCGAGCCACTTTTAAAGGCACCAATAAAATTCATATTAAAAATGACTTAGCGCATAATTCATGGCCTCTAGAAAACCATTTCTTATTCGGCTGGCAAACCAACCGGTCATGCATTTTACATTGCTTGCTCATTTTCTCAGCTGTGCTGCACTGCTTCAGGAACAACGTATCCGTGCTGCACATGTCAGTCAGACAACACACCTTGATGCCAACATAAATCCAGCGTGGTCACCTGGGACAGGACGCAGCCGTTTGCTCTCTCACACAGGAGGGAAATCAGAGCTACAACAGATTTACAACCGGGCTGAATCAGATCAGGGGACGACCTCTGTAATATCTGTCCAGGTACAAAATGTTCTACTTAATCTTCCTATTTGTTTCCTTTGGACACATCAGCCTGAGAATTTATGGCAGCAGTGTTGGAAAGGCAGAAATTTTATGCAAGTATTAGAGAAAACCCCTGGGAAACATTTAACAGAATAAACTCGAGAGCTGGTACCAGAAACATAACTGAGAAAGCTTGTGCTATACACAGCTATGAGTATAAGCATTCACTTAAAGTAATTAAATTATAGTACTAAAGAGTTGAAGTATCTCATAAGAACTGTCTACAATATGCCACAGAGGAAGGTACGTAAATCAAATAAAAAAAGCCAGATGAGAATCCAAGTATCATAACTGTTCCATCCTTTCAAAATAAATCTAGGACAACATTATATTGTATCCTTAATTCACTATGTCCAAGTTGATATTTATTAACAGTCAGCTCTGAAGCCCCTGGTTAAAATAAAATGGACTGTGATTTTAAAATATTGGTTTAGATAGCCCATACTACCTAATTTGTGATTTATACCATACTTGTGGAAAAGGTCTCACAAAGAGAGGACTGAACGAGGTATAAGGAGACTGCTGAAATCATAAATTTGAAAGCTATTCTTAATAAATAAGTAAACAAATAAATAAATCCTATTTACAAGTTTTTATTATGGCAAAGCATTGCCCATTGTCTCCACCATCTCAAATCCAAAAATGAGAACTTAACAACATTCCCTTCAAGAAACCAATGAGCTCTACCTCTCTCATTCAGATTTAAAAACTTTAGCCAACACTCCTAATGTAGGTTATACCAGAAAGGGAATATTGTAATTCTTTCTCAAGAGATTTGAAGAATGGAGACCCAGAGTGGTTTAATTAATTTTAAATAATCAAGTTCAACTTGATATAATTAAATTTAATCACCTATCAGAGTTAATAGGCCAAAAATAACAAACCAGATGAGAAGAATGAGAAATTCAGTCCAAAAGGCCCCAGAGTCACTAACATGGTTATTAAAGTACTGAAGTTTGGCATATGTGGCAGTAGGAAAATGGAGTATTTGAAGACACACACCCTTCTGAGCAAAAGGCTACCAGGAGAACAGCAAGAAAATCAAGGCAGTGGAAATTCAAGCTTCAAAGATTCTCTGAATAGAAAAACATCTGACTTTGGAAATTCATATTTTTTAATTAGTTCCATGAAGATTGAAGAGCAAAGGCTGAAAGTAAGATTCCTGCAGCAAGGAAGAAAGCACTTTGGAAGCCAAGGGTACAACATCATGTTCACATAACAAAAGGCAAAAATGATGACAAAGACTTTGCTGGAGAAGCTTTTCTGCAGGCTCCCTCCTAAAGAAGATCCAAACAAGTCATGCAATGTATCCCTGATGACTATTGCAGTGAGAGGTCATCATTAAGAGGTTGGTCAGAACATATCAGAGAAGCACATGTAAGGAACCTCAACTCTCAGCTCCAAGATCCTATAAGATACAAGAGGATAAAAATAACAGAGGAGAGGAAGAATGGAGGCACTTGATAGTCTTGCCTGCTGCCTTTTTGCTGATGTTACATGCCACTTCTTTTAGGGTATTGGAATTCTTCTTGAGAAAAGCAGTAATTTAAATTGCCAGGAAATATTGTTTACAGTGGGCTCAGAGCCGTGTCCTAGAAATTACTAACAAAATGGTGTAGCCCCACTTATAAAAGGTTAATTTACTTTCTTTTCTGTAGTACCTTTACAATTACACACTGACATTAGACAATCTTTGTCATGCCAAACACTGATTTGAAACAGCAGTAGAGCTTTGAAACAGCAGCAGAGCTTATTTCCATTGAAACCATAAGACACGGGTATAAACATAAAACACAAGAAAAAAAGAAAAAAAAGGCTATTTGAGCAGATACTAATTTTCAATTCCACCTTCCAGTCTCCAATACAATCATTTGAGTAGAAATGGATTTAGCATCCTCAGCAGCCCACAGCACAACCTCCTCCTCTAAATAACTGTGCACAGCTCAAATCTCTACGGCCCCGGGACGGAATCACAGCGGCTGCAGCGGGATGTACTTCCCTGTACCTGCACACAAGCTGCCAGCACTGCCATTCCCAATCCCCCTCTTCCCGTGGCAGATGGAATCCCCCACCCATCTGGTCCCCACGGGGTTACAGCAGCAGAGCTGCCTTCCCCCCTCTCCGTGGGTGGGTGGCTGACTGACAGATGCACAGCAAGGGGAAACTGAGCCTCTTCCTATGATTATCTCTCGCTCCCTGAGAAGGATTTAGTTCATTGAGGTTGTAGCTGAGAGTTCAGTTTACACAAGCTTCTTGCTCACGAGATAAAAGCTGGTTGGTGTGTGTTTGTTTAACTCGGGTCAGGCGAGACCGTGGGGAATCATTCCCGCGTGTCCCCAGGGACAAGGTGCAAAGCCTGAACGAGCTCACAGGCTTTGGATCGCAGTAAGGCCTAGTTTAGCTGTCAGGGTACCCCAAACTTACCTGCCTGCCCCCCAGGATGAGACTCCACAGGAGTTTTCTTTTATCACTGTATTTTCAATCCTGAAATCAAAAACACTGAACCTCACTCTGCCATGGAAATACACATGTGCCTACATACACAGATATATCCACATATGCATGGAACTGCACATACATGCATGTACACACACACATGCAGTTGTAATCAGTTTTCCTGAGCCTCAACCTGAGCAGGAAAGTGCAGGAAAGCTATAGTAAAAACCCAAAATCAGAGATTCCTTGTCACTACATTTCAAGACACAGAGCTTCAAAAAAGAGTCAAATGACCGTGACCCTCACGATCTCCCTGTATGCTTACAATGCAAAAATCAGAATGTAACTCTTTCTCTGTTCCTTCCAATTGTTCCCAAACTTTGTAAAACTGCAGGAAGCCTGTTGGCTGTGGTGATGTCCCCTCCACTACTGGCACCTTGCTATTTACAGCCAAACAGCCTCTTGCATGGCTGAGCCCCATGGAACTGGGAATGGGGGAGCCCTGAGAACCCCAACACTGCCAAGGCACCTCTGCAGTAGGACCTGCACTGGAATTCATCCTGCCGTGGCTCTGCAAAAAAAGCAATTCCCATGGCTGGTGAGTGGCTGGGTACCCGTTAAGCCTCTCCCATGGAATTCATGTCTGACCAGCCGTGAGCTGACACAGAAGTGCTTTTTTTCAGTGTCACCGCTTTATCTGGCTCCGAAAAAAAACCTCGCAGCCTCACTACCATCAACACCTTCAGCTGATAAATTTGGCTGATCCGGGCCCACGGGTTCAAAAGTTCTCGGAGGGAGGATATAAACAGAGCATGAGCACATAAGCCTCCTTAGGAAGTCGGGCTGAAAGGAGATTTGACTTTCTAAAGTGTCATGATACAGTCTATTAAGATGGTTTCAAGACACAGGCGCAGGGCAATAAGGGGATCACTGCCTCTGTCTGAGCAGCAATAAATAAATCCTTTGTACTACATAACCTGCAGACAGCTTTCATGGGAACACAAACAAAACATTTCAAGATGTGGGGAAAGATGTCAGGCTGGGCTGGGAGGATCTCAACAACTCGCTTCCTCCGAATCAAGCAGGTTTAAACACGCTGGATCTGTGGGCTGAGAACAACTGAGTAAGCTTCAACAAGGCCAAGTGCTGGGTCCTGCATTTGGGTCACAACAACCCCATGTAGTGCTACAGGCATGGGGAAGAGCAGCTGGAAAGTTGCTCAGCAGAAAGGGACCTGGGGCTGCTGGTTGACAGCCCAATGGATATGAGCCAGCATGTGCCCAGGTGGCCAAGAAGGCCAAAGGAATCTTGCCCTCTGTCAAGAACAGTGAGGCCAGAAGGAGCAGGGAAGTGATTCTTCCTCTGTACTCGGCACTGGGGAGGCCGCACCTCGAATCCTGTGTTTGGTTTTGGGCCCCTCAATTCAAAAAGCACATGGAGGTGCTGGAGTGAGTCCAGAGAAGGGCAACCCTGGGGAAGGGTCTGGAAAACATGTCCTATGATGAGTGGCTGAGGGAACTGGGGTTCTTTACTCTGGAGAAGAGGAAGCTCGGGGAGCCTCATGGCTCTCTACAACTACCTGAAAGGAGGTTGTACTGAGGTGGGGGCTGGACTCTTCTGCCACATCTCAAGTGAAAGAACGAGAGGAAATGGCCTTAAGTTGTACCAGGAGAGGTTTAGACTGGATATTAGAAAATATATTTTCACTGAGTGGTCAGGCATTGGAATAAGTTGCCCAGAGAGGTGGTGGAGTCACCACCACTGGAAGTGTTCAGGAGGTGTCTTGATGCGGCACTTGGGGATATGGTTTAGGGTTGATTATCCTGGTGCTGGGTGGATGGTTGGACCAGACGGATGATCCCAAAGGTCTCTTCCAACCTTGATGGTTCTGTGATTCTGTTAAGCCAGCAAATGGTGGGAAAAGTATTTAAAAAAAAAAAATTAAAAGGTGACTGTAGCCAAGAAGTTCCTACAGGCTGAGAGAAGGCTCAAACAGCCTCAACATGCTGGAGACGCTGAGATTTCTGCAGATTTCTGCACTAAAAAGAAACATGTTCTGTTACCCTGCCAGTATTATACATCCTTTCAGCACTGGAGGCCTATTGATTTAGTAGCACCAGAGATATTTTAAAACACAGAATAATACAGTCAATTAGCTGCAATATGTGATGGCATAACCCAGATCCTACCTGTACTCAATATAAGCCGTGATAACCATCCGTGCCAGCCCTGGGATGCAGCACTGTTGGCATCCCATCACCATCCTCATCCCATCACCATCCTCCTGCTCTTATTTTGTTGATAAAACCACGTTTGCACTCCCTGGTGTTATTTTTACACTGTGCTGTGACTCCTTCCCACCCGGTTATTCACATAATTACAGCCACCCCAAGATTATGTTAATGGTTTAAGTACCAGGTTTAAATACAGAGAAAACAAACTGGAAGCCGAGTGCTGAGTGTTGTCTGTTTTCCCCAAATTAGGGAACGATTCTCTACTATTACAACATCCCTGTCCCTCCTGTAATTAATGCAGTGCAGTCAAAACCCACTGATACGAATGGTGTTAAAAAGGTCTAATTTGTCTAAATAGGACAGTCTATTAGCGAACAAATTACACATTGCCCCGGGAAACAAGGCAACACAACTCCACCTAACAGAGAAAGTTGATATAAAAGCATTTGCTGAAGACTTCAGCTGTTACCAGCCTCAGCTGAGCCCCAGTAACAGCTCCCAAGCGGAGAAGGGGATGGGTCTGTACATCCAAATAGTGTTGCACTCCAGCTCAGTTTAAGTCTTGGTTTCTACATCTCCCTTGCACTCCCACGGAAAGAGAAACTTCTTCTTGTGAAATACTGACAGAAACGCCACAAAAAGTTTGGTTTGGAGTTTTCCTCTGGGGAAAGAGAAAAGCAAACCAAGCCAAAACCAAACCAAACCAAAGCTGGGAGAAAGTCTGGTAAGTACCCGGGAGAGTGACTGCTGCTAATGAGTGCTGGGTGTCCACAGGCTGTCCAGGAACAGGCAGCTTAAGAAAAAACAGCATTTTCAGGATTTTCCAGTTCTGGGGAAAGCTGGACTCCAAGCAAGTCCCTTCCCCTTGCAGGTGCATACTTAAAGCGAGGATAATGCTTCCAGTGCTTCCCATTAAGGAAAGCATAAGATCATCCCAATGGAATTGATTTTTTTATCAGCCAAGCCAGTGAAGCCCATAATTATTGTAGCCCTCCCGGGCTGATAGCTACCAGCCATTTATAGGGCAGCAGGGAGATAAACACAGCATTTACACATCCATATACTCATTTTATTTCTCTATTAAATATTAATTTCCAGAGGGATTCCCAGCACGCACAGGATTTACAGAGTCCCCGTGCAGCAGCCACCACCCAGAGCCCGCTGTGCCTCTGGCAGCTCTCAGACACACACTGTGGGCTTCACCTGGCATTTCACACCCCACCTGCTGCTTCCCTACCTTCAAAAAAATACTTATTTTTATCACTGTTATCCTAGTTTTCTTCTTCTCTTGCACAGTGAACCCACTAGTGCCACTTTTTTTTTTTTTTTTGCATTTCTTTATCCTAAATATCAAAAAGCTTTCAAGTTATTCTGCCTGTTGTTCTCAGCTTGTGGTGCTCTCATCCCCTGTGTCTTTCGGCTGTTCCCTTTCCAAGACCTCTCAGGATCAGTGACAGATGCCTAAAGGCCTATTGCCACTCACTTTAATGAGCACATTTGTGCTTTTATGGAGAAATCCAGGGTATGGCATCACATCCACACTGGCGGGGAAGATCCACTGGATGCCACCAGATGTCCTATGGTGAGCTGTTATCTCAGAAATCATGTTTCCCCCCCAAACTGCTCTGATCCCTTTTTCTTTTTCAGAGGAACAAATACAAACTTGCAGCTTTGGCCTAAATTAACTAAGTGGGAGTTATACACGACTTCAAGAACAAATGCCAATTTGCAGAACACTGCTAAGCCAGAGGGGCATTATTTTTATTATTATTATAATAACAAACTTCTCCAAAGCACAGGAGTCAAAGCAGCTCTTGCCCCAGCATTTTGCAGCAGCTGGTTTTGCAGGGACAAACACGGCCTCGTGGGCAGTTCCATCTGCTGGCCCACTACAAATGGCAACATTGGGAAAGAAAAAACAACACAAAACCTCCCCAAATCTCTGTTTTACTCCAGAGATGACACATTCAGCCTCCCAGCTGGCTTCCTAGTCACTCAGCCTCCCAGATTTATGTGAAATGGTAAAAATACTTCTCACCATTAGCTGGAGGGGGAGAGGGGACAAGACAGAAAAGAAAGAGCATCCTCTCTGAGACTGTTGAGAAGCTGAAAAGTTTATTGCAAAGGGCTGTTAAGGAACCTAACCAGGTTACACAGCAGAAAATCCTGACAGCCTGAGAACAGCCTTTCATGCCAAAAGTCTCCTTCCTGTGAATCCAGGCACAGGACATGCAGCAGGTAAACACGAACACCAGAGCCTTTGGTTCATTCACTCAGATGGATTCAAGCAACATTTGCTACTTGGTTTTTCACCACTGACCGACAAAGCCCAGGACAACACCCGTCTCACACTTTCACAGAACCCATGGGACTAAAGCACCCCACAATCTTTACCTATGATGTCCTTTGCTGGACAAATGCAGCCTTTTTTTCCCCTTCCCACGGACAGGAAAATAACCACAAGTGAGATTTTAAAGGAAGTAAGTCTTGTTACTGGTGAAATGAAAAACAAACAAACAAACAAAAAAACCCCAACGCAAACTCCCTACATACATGTTCCCTGGAAATACCACTTTTGATTTCAACAGTTTTGGGGCAAGGTGCAGCCTGTGCAAACAAAACTTTCTGTAAACAGGCTAAAAGCAGCAGCTAAAGGTGGTTATTGCTGAGCTCTGCCCTCTGTGGTTGTGGCTTGGCTGGAAACCACAAAAAATACGCACATCTAACTCCCCACATATTAAGATAAGCAAGTACCTATTTGCCAGAACTCTGAAGTTACTGCCAAAACCTCTCCAGGTGACTGTGCTGAAAGCATGAAATCCCTCAACGAATCCTGGAACAGTTCAGGTCCTTGGGTTTTCTATGGCTGCTGCCCTTTTCCTATGAAAGCATAAATTCTCCCTTAATTGAATTTGACAATTGAAAAGTAAAGAGATTTAAAATAACAAATGGTTCCCCAGCTCTCCCTGCAGCAAGGTTAGAGACACTTAATTGAACCTTAGCTTAGCTGCCAAGCCAGAAAACCAGCAAATAAGAAGGCATTGGGAATACCTGCGTTTATTAAGTTAGTAACTCATCTTTCTCCAGGAACAGCTCTGCCCTCTCAAACTTTTTTCCTCTTTTAATCACATAAAAAGCAATGAAAACACAAAACTATTTGGCACCACAAGGTAACTACAGAACTGCCCATGGCAGGCAGCAACAAAATGCCAAAATACCTCCCAAAAATATTCAGGAGACCAGAGCAGAGCCTCCCCGTGTCACAGGGGATATTCCCTGCCATGGCTTGAGCCATGTCCATATAAAATGGAAACACAACACACGCAAGCCAGGAGGCAACTTCACCCCCCAAAAGGCACAGTTGATGAGATGGATCCTGGAAGAGCTTTGGGGTCAGCCTTGCTAAGATGATGTTGAAGAGCTGGAAAGGATGAGGGAGACAGCTGTAAAAATTACTGGGTGGGAGAAAAATGTCTTATAATGAGGAACGTGCAGCTCAATCTGTTCAGCTTGTCTAAAGATGACCGAGAGGTAACTCGATTATAGCGTAAAACCCCCTTCACAAAGGAGAACACAGCGCAAGAAAAGGGCTTTGTTATCTCTGCAGTAACAAATAAAAGGAATCACTGGTTGGAAGCTGAAGGCAAGGAAAAGCCAACAAGGAAAATATTTTTATAATATGAATCATTAAACTCTCAAACAGGCTATGAAATAGAGCAGCAAACGTTTAATTTCTTGGAGATGCCTGGATATCTTCCTGCCCAGGGAAGTGCAGTCAGACACAGCCTGCTCTGTGCTGAGATGAACAGGTGCGAACAGAGCAGCTCACGGAACACCAGAGTGACAAAGATGATTCAACAGTCCCTTCTGGTTTGATTTTCTGAGTCAACGTGAAGGGACAAACCCAGCACCTCACATGGAGAGGGAGAGGCAAAATATGCACCGTAACTTGCTCAGCCACAAGAAAACGGAATAAATCTTCCTTTCAAAAGCCAGTTTCCAAGAAATTTGGAAATATGGGTACCATCATCATGTTCTTATTTTACCTGAGGCTTTCAACATAGCTGAAAATATGGCAGATAATACAGAAATATGTGCTCCTCATTGTCTCAGCATGGTGCTGACCACTGCCAGAGAGGTCCAGGGAACTGCTTTCGGAGTCCCAGATTTCCGGCAGCCTCCAATGCACCTTTGGGCAGACCCAGGTACCCTCACAAACCTCTCCTTGCTGCTCTTGGGAACCAACCCACACTTTGTTGGCTCGGTGGGGCTTTTGTCAAGGCAACGTTAAGGGCAGCAGATCTTTCCCACTCACAGAGCCATTACTGAGGGGTTTTAAAACGCATGAGGGGAAAAAACATTCGCGCTGCATTTTTTCTCCTCCAAAAATCAGACGATGTCTTCCCAGACAGCATCAAAAAGAGTATCTCTTATACTACTTATTAATGTTTAAACATGTTTATTTCAAGTGACAGCAGTGCTCTTTGATAAGTAATGATCCAGGTAAAATAAAAATAGCTAACAAAGGAAAACAAGATTGTTTGGCTGCTCTTCTGTCAAGCCGTTCTCAGAAGTCCGGCAATTAAAGGGGAACATATCCCTGCTGGAAAAGCTCAGTGAAGCTCAAGAAACAACAGTTTCGAGTTAAGAAACCCTTGGAGCTACATCCTCCCCCTGACCTTGGGATGTGCTGCTTGGTAATTTGGGCAGCAGGTTTGCGACCAACGCCTGGCTGAGATGGGACACTGATCCACTGAGCCTTTCCTGGGAACAGCAGGGCCACAGTTTGTGCTCAGCTTCAGCTCTGCAGCACCAGCATCTGTGCTTAGAGATTCACTTTAAGAGCTCATTTTGCAAAATACTTGCTCATTATCACCAACTAACCAGTGATTAAATAATCATATACTTTAATCTCAGACACCAGACAGCTTCCTTTGCCCGGTCTCTGAATTAAAGGGAGATATTTTCCTATGCTGGGCAGCAGTTTTATGGGGCCAAGAATTCACATCAGTCACGCTGAGCTCTCACCATGCACTGAAATCTATTTCTATCTTCCCTCAGTATGTCTCAGCTCTAAAAGGTAGGTGGCTATCAGGTAACAGTAAAACAGTTTACTCAGTGCAGCTCATCCAAATTTTATGACAGAGATAGAGAGCGCTTTGCGGAGGTGGCTTAAAGCTATGGATGCTTGTACTGAACTTCTGCAATGTTTGCAATGGTTCAAAATGATCTAATGGCACATCTGCTTCAGGTTTATGTTTTCCTGAGCAGCAGGATGCAGCAGAAGCAAGTGTATCACATTCCTCTTCTACTCTGAGCCTCACTTCACAATTTCTATGCCATGGGTAGACTCTACCCTACACAGGCATGGGATGGACAGATGGATGCTCTCCAACCCACCCACTGGCCCAGCACAACAGGTTTTGTGGGAACTCTAGCAAATCAAATAGCACCAACTGCTGATGACAACCAGTAAGGAGGCAAATAAATTAATATACAATGGTGGGGATTTCCAGAGAGCCCCACAGGAACCAGATCAACCTGAATTTCAATAGAAGCTGTAAGTCCCAGCCTAAAGAAAGATCCGGCTGTTTCTGTCAGCATTACACTGGTTCCCCTCTGAAACAAGGACCTGACCCCTCTCCCAGTGAAGTCCGGAATTCCAGCAGTAGGATAAATGGCTTAGGAACAGGACTGTATAAAGATTTTGTCTGTAGCTACTAACTCTGGGACCAAGCAACCCAGGAAGATTCTGTGGAGCACCTTGTCTTCTCCCCTGGCTATCCCTTTACAGCCAGAGAACCCATCTCCTAACACAGCCCCTCTGACACATGTTTAAGCTCCATGCCCAAAGTAGGCAGTGTTAGTCCTGTCTAACTACTGCAGAGGTTTGTGCTTTGCCTAAGGCTCATGTAAGCCCCACTAAAGCCCTCAAACAAAGCTTGAAATGCCATTGCTGCAGTGCACAGGATTAATGCTGGTCCTTCTGCAGAGGGGTGAATGTCATTTGCAGAACTGTGTTAATTCCTGATTTGAATTTAGATGATGTTTTTAAATAAGAAACAAGCTCAGAACATCCACTGGGAATCTGTGACTTGGATAAACCTTAGTAAGTCACTAAATAAAAGTTACTACTGGAAAAGTGCTCAGACTGCAGTGCTGGCTGTATAAAATTAACAATAATTATAATAATAACAATAATAAAGGAAGATAGGAACATCACTTCTAGAGAATAATGGCCTCAGACTGCATATTATGGGCACAGCTGATGTATTCAGAATGCATTAATGAGCTCGAATCAACACATTGAATCTACAAAATACACTTTCTTCACGAGAGGAGGAAGACGAATTGGAAAGGAGGAGGTTCTACCTGGAATGGGGAGAGGGAAGGCCCTGGGGCAGGCTGGATCAGGACAACAGGGGTAACGAGACAGAAAAATCCTGCAGCTGTTCCAGCCAAACTCTCCCAGTGCTGACACTTGCTGTTGTGTGCCCTCAGCAATTCCTCCTGCACTCCATGGGTGCTAACAAAGCTCAGGGAACACCAGATTCCCCAGAATTTCCTGGCTGCCCCGGCACCACCATCACTGCCATAACACTTTTGCACAAGTCCTGTTTTTTTCTGGCTTATTTTTTTAAATGTAGGCACTACTACATATTTACACTGGAGGAGCTGATTTCATACCATCTTACATTGATATATCTTTTCCAAAATAACATGAAAACCTTCACATTCATCCTTTTCCTTGCACTAGGATGACGAATCTCCAGCAAATCTCCCTAAACCAGTGGTGTGTTAAAATAAAAGACAGTCCTACATTTATCTAGAAGGTGGTGGTGGGAAAATCTCCAAAGAGTGGAAAGGAAGTTTGGCATCTTAAATTGGATTAGCACCCAGCCCACATCTTTACATCGCTCCAAGCACGAGGAAGGCTTTCCAGAGAGAGAAAGCCACAGCTGCAGCAAAGAATTAAATTTAAAACACATTTCTTTTCAAAGTGGGCGAAAAACGTCTCAACTCCTAATCTTTCATATTGAGGACTTGAGTAAAATGGATGTTCTTTTCTTTTAAAAAGTCATGCAATTCAATGTGATCCTTCCCAGCAGGCTGCATCTGTTTTAAATGTTTGCATTGAAAATGCGAAACCCTTCCCTCCTCCCCCTTAATTTTATCTAGAATTATGAATACTGCATTTGCTTAAACATATCCTTAACAGATGAGCCTCAGAAAACCATAGTGTTAATCTGGGACAATCTGTGGCATCCTTCAGGATCCATCACATTTGGGAAATGCCACGGAGGGGCTCGGTAGCTGCAGTCCACCCAGGCACCAAGGAGGGACGGGAGTCTGCAGGCAGAATTTAGGGCTGATGTGGGATTTGAGTCGTTTTCTGTGTTTCTGGCTCATCCACCACAGTAAAATCCTCTGAAATGCTCAGAGCAAAAAATCAGACTCCTGGAGCAGGTCAAGCCTTGCTGAGGAAGGGTAGCATCTCTTAAGGAAAACGGGGCCAAGCTCCTGGCTTGGAAAATTCATATTATTACAGGGAAACGTTAAGAGCAAGGATGAAGGAAAACCAAAAAGCACATCTCAGGGCAATGCTGCTTCTAGGAGTGAAAGCTACAAAATTCTGTAATTTAAAAGATAAGAATGTAGTAAGTTTTATAAAAAGAAACAAACAGTCCTTAGCAAATCCCACTGAAGGGGGTATATAAAAATAGTACAGCAGACAAAGGTTGAATAGATACATATTTTTAGACAAATGGAAGACCACTCAAGACCCAAATGATGATCTGGAATGTTGAAAAGCAGTTTACTGCTACAACAGGCTATGGATAAATAGGTACCACACAATTTTTTGGTGAAAAGATTAACAATATGGAAACACAGAGCACTGGTTGTCAAAGACAGCTCAAAGCTGGAGAGGTAAGTGAACTAATGGCACCAGCATAACCCCAGTGAGCTGCAATGTCATGCCCAATTCCAGACAGCACGGCAGAGATGTGTCAGCACGGCTGCCCGGCAGTGGCTGCGATCTGGTCGCCAGCTCTCCTGCTCTTGCTTCACGGGCAGAAAGGACAGAAAATCCCAGCAACTTCCATGTTGACTGGGAGATCATCTTGATGGCCTGTGGCTGGAGAGCCTGAACTTTCTGACATTAGAAGTGACTGCTGCTCCAGCAAAATTACTCTTGAAATGTCAATTGAAATTCAGCGCTGGGGAACACAAAGCAACTCCCGGGGCAGGGGCAGCGATGTTCACTTGGCGGGCACAGCAACAGTCCTTCCATTAACTTACAGATCAGGAAAGAAATCCTGAAAGCCTTATGAATGGTTCCCTACAAACGTCAACCTAATGTTCTGCAGTAATTAGGGTGAAAATATAAAGTTAAGAAATGCTATGAGGAGGAGAGGGGGAACAAACCCAGCAGACAACCCGATGAGTCAGTACGTGCTGAAGCACCGACTGTGCCGAGGGTCGGGCTCCGGATGCGCCTCCCTGGGGATTTGCTGCAGCTTGTTTAGCTTTACCAGCAATTTTTCTATTGACCAGGTGGCTTATGTTGGAACATAACTGTAATGCTTGTACAGGGAGTAATAACAGGCAGGTATTCTGCAGAGAATGAAATATTGATGACCCCAGGGCCATCGGGGGTGCAGAGGAACAGGAGCACGGTATGACAGAGCAGGGGACTCCCAAGGAGGGGGACAGATGCCATCCAGAGGGGTGCAGGTGTGGGAAGATAGGAATGGGGGCACAGGGTAATAATGCACACCCCCCCACGCAACAAGAACAGTTTTAGGGGTGACAGTGAGAATTAGGAGCAAGTATCTGATGTGCTTAATATGCTGCATGTACAGTAAACACGGATACAACGTGCAGATGCTGGCTCTAAGAAAGACAAGGTAAAAGTATGCTGGAAACTATAAATGTATTTATTATCCCAGGTGGATTCTAGAGCCCAGTGGAAGAAAGCACCAACCTCCACCTCCTGCTTCTCCCAGGAAGAAAGAATAAAAGCCACCATCAGCACCCTGCTCCTTCTGGAGGCAGCGCAGGATGCTGATGACTCACTGACTTTTTTTCTGTAGATGTTTTTAAGAGCAGTCAGGGCTAGAATTAGAAATGCTTTATTGGGGAAAAGGCATTTTTGAATGTACAGAAGGGTCAATAAGGCTACAGAGGGGTAAAAACCCCTACAAGACTGCAATTTCCATCTACAAAATTGGTCTGTTTGGTTGAATTTGAATTGAACTCCTGGTTGCACCTCCACTTCTGGGCAGCCTTTGAAGTGCAGTACAGAAAGCCTGACACACCTGCAGGGGAGCCAAGAAAGAGAAAAAGAAACCCCCAAACTTAGCCCTGTTCCTGCTTTCTCCCAGGGAGAACTGGAAGAGTAAGCAGAGAAAGGCACAGATGTTAGGAAATAGGTGTTTAGCAACATATAACTTATTACTGAGACCTCCTGTAGCAGGATTCTTTTTATTTTCCTTTTCTTTTCCTCTAATAAGTAGAGCTGGACTAACAATAACCATTTCATTAGAAGGTTAAGATTTCAATTACACTGACAATACATTCTCAGCTTTGCAAATAAGATGCATTTTCTTTTGCTCATAGCAAATTTCCAAATGCAATGCTGAACTAACTAGTGACTTACAAAACACTTGGATTCCTCCAGAACCTCAGACTAGATGGCCTCAAGGATGATGGACAGTGCATCAAAAGAGCAGCAAGTCTGGAGATTTCCTTAGTTTCCTACGCAGGACACAAACCCCATTCCCTGTGCTTCATTGGTCACAGAAGAATAAAAAGTGCAGTGAGTGCAAGAAGAACTACAGAGACAAAAGACAAGATATTTTCTTAGCCCCCAAACCATCACTGTGACCACGCAGAGATCAGGGATGAGAGGCAGGCTGCCAGTGTACCGAGAATGAACTTCTCTTTCAGGAGGGTATTTGCAATAGCACTCAAAGACTGAAGCTGGGAGATTAGTTGGCTATTTTATGTAAGAAAGATTGCCTGAATAATCAGTTTTTCTGATGTTGCCATGTCTTTTCATTTGTTAGCGTGGAGCATAATTGCTTCTTGTAAAGCTGAATGACTTTAAATTAGATGGAAAGATGGTCACTGCAAAGATAATTTTGAACATTCCCATTCAAAGCTGTAGGTTTAAAAATACGAGTTGAAATGCAACTGAATAATTGATCTGGCAGCAGTCACTTAATTTGTCCCCTTTCTTTTGTTTCTTCCTTGCTACATGCTTTTAAGTTACCCCAGTACGTACATCCATGGCAAATGAAAAGCAGGAAAATAAATACATTTATCTAATCAACCCCTTGCCGGAGCTGAAAGCCTTCAGTACAGTCTACGCCAGCGATTAAATCCAGATTACATTAAAACAAATTCGCCATGTCACTCCTAATACTTCTATTTGGCAATGACCCAAATATTTTTGCTTGATTTTTATCCTCTCTCCAAACACAGACCAATGTCAGACTCACCCTGGCTGGAGGGGCCCCCGTGTTCCCTGCTCGTAGCAGGACCAGGGCAGGTTGTCTGCGGCTTTGTCCGACTGTGGCTTCAAAATCTCCAAGGGGAGAAACGGGACCTGTTCTTCCCCTACCTGCAAGCTTTCTGCGTGTCAGAGCTATTCATAACACTCCTCAAAGTCATGGTTTGATCACAGCCATCAAAATTACTGTTTCTCATCACCCGACTCAGCCGAGTTTTGCCATCGAGCATTTCGCCTCTCTCCGCTCTACCCCTCTTTCCAAAATTGCTTGCTCCCTTACTTCTTTCCTCTCTACCTAAGGGCTTCCCATACTCCTGAAGGCACCTACCACCCTGGCTGCAGGAATTCTGCAGCTGGTATTTATACAGCAGGGTACTCAGTGTTGCCTTTTATCTGGAAATGCAAAGCCGCTCCAGTTTCAGCGCAGAGCCCGAGGGGCGATCCCTGCCAGCCAGGAGCAGGGAGGAAGCTGCCACATAAAGGATGGAGGAAGCAAAGAGAAGAGACTCCTGCTGCCACCTTTGATCGACAAACAACTTCAGCCACTTGAAAACTTAAGGAGGGCTCGGGGTCATTTCTTCCTCCCGTGTGCTCTGCTCTGCTTTCAGCCCGCGGATGATGAGACGCTGCCGACAAAGATGACGCATCGGGGAGAGGAGATTTTAGTAACTGGGGCGGAGGAGGAGAAGCAGCAAGTGGTGAGAGGGGGAGGAAAAGGAGCCTATATAAAGCAGCAAAATTCAGAAACAGTCAATGCTTTCTCAGAAGAGAGAAATGAAAGAGGGAAAGAGCAAAGTTCGGGGAATTTTGGAACCACCACATACATTATGAAAGTGAGCTGAGACCCAGCCACATCTTGAAACAACAATCGTCCCATGGATCAGACTCAAAACCAAGACATGTCCATCCCACCACTTTTCTGAAATGGAGTCAAATCTTCAGGCCTCAATCCCACATTATCACAGAATAGTTAAGGTTGGAAGGGACCTCTGGAGATCATCCACTCCAACCCCCTTGCCAAGGCAACGTTACCTACAGCAGGTGACACAGGAATGTGTCCAGGTGGGTTTGGAATGTCTCCAGAGAAGGAGAATTCATTACCTCATTGGGCAGCTGTTCCAGTGCTCAGCCATCCCCAATGGAAAGAAGCTCTTCCTCATGTTGAGGTGAAACTTCTTGTGTTTTGATTTATGGCCATTGCTCCTTATCCTGACACTGTGCACCACTGGGAAGAGTCTGGCACCATCCTCTGGGAACCCAACTTTGAGATATTTATCTGCATTAGTCTAGAGAAGACTGAGAAGGGATCTCGTTAAACAGGCCCAGTTCCCACAGTCTCTCCTCATAACAGAGATTATCACAGAAATCAGTGGTCTCCCAAGGTCTGAAATTCAAGGAAAGTGTTTGCAGAATTATTGCACTGAGACCACACAGCAAGGTAACGCACCAGGTGTCCGCAGCAAAGCACCAAGTCCCAGCACAGCTTCTGCTTTTCAAACTGCACTGAAAGAACTAAAACATCACCAGATCTTCCAGCATGGCCTTCAGAAATGTGAAACTGGGAAAAGACTTAACTGTGGGACTAATGGACCCAGGATCCCATTTGGCTGTGTGTCTCATCCTGCAGGAATGCTCCTGCCTCACTCAGCCAAGGCGCCCAAAGTTTGCACCAGCAGATACTGAGAGATAATAAATGCAGAAACAACTGCTGCTCAATCACGCGTATGAAACAGCACACATAATTAGAGCTGCCTGGATGTGCAAAGGCTCAAAATTAAAAGTCAGCAACTTCTACTGCTACTTCTTGATTTTGGCAGGTTTCGCTTTCCCACTTGGCATCCTCACAATGTCTTTGGTGAAAACTAAGATAACAGTCTTGATCACTGAGTACTTGTTTTTTGTAAACACGCATGTGTGTTCATCAGATAAATAATCCAGTACCTGCTGCATATTTAACCTCTCCGTGACTGTGCAGAGCATTTACCCAAGTCCTGCAGAGTCCTCAGTCCCTGCACTTGGACCTGCATCCCACCCACCCCAGAGCCTGCTACATGCTGGCTCATCCTTCATGCTCGCGGCTTGTTTTCTCATCCATTCACACAATGTGCTTCCAAGGCTGGGTTTTACTGGCACAGATCCCTAAAATGTCTTCCCAAACACATACAGTACTGCTAGGAGAGCCATCGTGACAGATAATAGCGCTCTTATGCCAAGAACAAATCATCTTTAACTTATGTTTTCTTTAACTCTTAAGTTTGTTTTCGGCAATTCTGAGGTATCACTAATGGTTCCCAATGTCTGCCTTTGAGAGGGAAAGGAGTGGGGGGGAATCTCCTGTTGATTAATTAAGGCGCAAATGTACACACTTCTGTTTAAAGCAATTTGACTATTGATGCTGAGACAGCTCAAGGAACTGATGACCTGGTCAGTCCTTGGACTGAAATCCGGAACCATATAACTGGAACACCAGCATATTCCAATGGCCTATCAACCAAATCAGGGCAGCAGGGGCTCTGGCAGCAGCCAGACACATTGTTTCCTAGACAAGCTCCTCTTTTGATGGGTTACCCTCTCACTTACACCAAAGTCAAACCTACATTAGCTTTCTGTTTTCACTGTCAGCATCCTGCAGTACATTCTCCCAGAAGCTATGACACCATCACAAACTTCAGACACCCTCAGTCTGGCCACAATCGACGTTGCACATAATTTCCTCAGAATCCCTTTCTGCAGAGCAGTGCAGTACTCATGGGAATCAATACTTTACAACTCTTTAGAAAAAGAAGCAGCTAATTTGAACTGTTAATTAACCCCAAAGACTCCCCGCCTCCCATGCTCCCTCACCGAGGGATGTGCTCCCTCATCCATTCCCCTGCACACACTGAAGACCTGCTGCTCACTTGCAAATACGGAGCCCTCAACTTTTACAGGAATCCTCCTGAGCCCAAGTCCTCCCTGAATAAGAGATGGAGAGCAATTTTAAAACACATGCTATCACAAATGCCAGTAACAGCTAAATTCCCACTCCCGTGCAAAACTCCCACAGAATAACTGGGGGAAAAGGCACGGCCTTTACATGGCCTCACCACGGACGGTAGCAAAGATTTACTAGCAAAGGGCAGTAGTGAAGTCTTCTACCTCTCAAATTTTATTGCTCTTACATAATATGCTATCATGCATTTACCAGCACGCTGTGAAGCGCTGTCATAAATATTTAAACTGCAGTGACAAAGTAAGAGAGCTGTCGGTCGCTCCCGTGTTCCTGGTTTTCGCTGCTCGCTCTCCTGGGCCCATGGAGACGGAAGTTACTGATGTGCAGAAAATAAAAGCTCCAAGTGTGAACCAAACTAGATGCATATCCCTGACTTTCAGCAAAGCAAAATGGACTTTAACTTGTTATTAAAAGGTCTTTCTACACCGGGGCCTCTCATGGTTGTTACAGCCAGGCCTGCCACCAGTGAGGTCCCCCTCCCCACACACGTGCCTGGCTGCATTAGTTATTACATTTGATAGCTTTATGGTATTATTTGAAGCTTGCTATTTACCTAGTTACACAAGACCCAGAGGCTTAGACCCTGCTCTCTGCCTGGGCTGCAAATCTCTGCAACTACCTCCAAAATAGCCCAGATTTTATGACCCATTAGGCTTAATGATAAATCCTTGGATTTATGTTCCGGGCTAGTGAGCAATGAGAGATCAAGGGCTAAGCTTTGATTTATCTGCGGGCCAAGGGAGATGGTTATTTCTATAATTTTATTTTCCCCATCATTTGCCATAATGACTGCAAAGCTTTGCTGTGACATCATGGCAATTTTTTGCTGTATCTACGTCAAAATCAATACCACACTTGGTCCTTTCACACCCTCTCCCACCAGGATGGGGTAAATCCAGCTACAGACTAGCTAACTCCAGATCCTCCTGGTGCACGGAAGGAAACGGTTTCCAACCTGCAAATACTGCTGGAGGTGGGACAATGGTCTGTGAATGATGGTTGTTCTGTTTTGAACCAGCTTTGTACATTTGTGGTGCTTTACATGCAATGCCAGCGGTGCCTGGAGTTGAGATAAATTTTGCTTCACAGCGTTTTAAATCCAGAACCATGAAAAGAGCAGAGGGTACTTTGGAGAGATGCTACCCAGCATGGTCCAGTATCTGCATTGATTGATCTCCTGTTTTAACAGTTTCTCTGAAAACCCATGCCTGTGGAATCCTGGGAATGGAGGAAAATCTCCAATTTGCTCTCCAAATCTACTTTAAAAGAAATAAAGAGAAAATTAAATGCCCCATGCTATAGGCAAAAGTCTTGAGAAATGGCCCATAAGGACCACAAATTTTCATGCAACTCAGAGTTTCACACCTGCCTGGCTTTAACATGCTCATCACAAAGCCAGGTTCTGCACATTTGGCCCAAGGCTGGTTATTGGCTTCAGCAAGGACAGGTGGGTGCACCATGGAATGACAGGGTAAGAGACAGGAAAAAGGTTAAAGAACATCACAATATTACAGAGTTAATCAAGCCCCAAAGTTATTTTCTTCAAAAATTATTACACCTTTTTGACTATGCTGTGCAAGTCCACTAATACTACTGAAGTAATACTGAGAAAGGATAGAAAAAGTAAACATTAAAGGGCAAATTTTGAGCAG
Organism: Corapipo altera; assembly: GCF_003945725.1. Lineage (NCBI taxonomy): Eukaryota > Metazoa > Chordata > Aves > Passeriformes > Pipridae > Corapipo > Corapipo altera. Next base: position 4,965,419 of record NW_020884911.1, read on the forward strand.
CTCAAGTTTGCACAGAGAAGAGGATGCCTAATATAATAAAGGGAACTTGTCAGGGGAATGGTACATTATCCAATCTTTTTCTTGACTGACAGCTTGACAGTCTCTCACCCATTTTAAAAAAAAGTCTTTAAAAAGCAGCAGTTAACAATTATCGCCAATTTTCCTATTAATTCCATGGAAAAATAGCTGGAGTTTAATTTCTAGCTAAATCAGGACTGTTGACTGTTTTTCTTCCTCACACAGAATCGGAAATGGAAGAGAAGCAGCGAGATGCTGTTAGATCAGTAGGAGGAGATACCAAAAAGCAAAGTAAACAGGAAAAGAAATTTTGTAAGAATAAAAATGGCAAAAGCAATGGAACAAAACCTCACAGAAATCCCTTAACTCTCAGCTAAAGGTTCTTCCCAAGTAGCAGCATCAGGTTGTTGAGCAAAAAATGCAAAAACAAAGTACTGTGGACCAAGTCCTACCAGATGCTGAGGAAAAAGTCAAAATGCTTCTTCAAGCAGAAGTTTATGACAAAGGTGAGCCACAGGGGTACTGCGTTTCTCCCACCCCACAAACAGTACCAGGGATCTGTTGCACTGATGATGTCCAAATTCAGACTGGATTGCCCAAGAAGAAAGAAGCCCTGGCTTCAAACTGAGTTCATGAGAAGAGAAGGCTTTAGGGTAATCTAGCTGGGGTCTTTCAGTGCCTGAAGGGAGCCTACAGGAAAGATGGAGAGAGACTATTTACAAGGGCGTGGAGTGGCAGGACAAAGGGGATGGCTTTAAAATGAAAGTAAGTAGGTTCAGATTAAATATTAGGAGAAATTCTTCACCATGAGGGTGGTGAGGCACTGGAACAGGTTGCCCAGAGAAACTGTGGATGATTCCATTCTATGATTCATTACAGCAAACCTTTCTCTTGGAAAGCAGCAGCCCTGCTGATGGGCAACACATTCCACACTCCTCTCCCCAAAAAGAGGAAAAAACATCCACTTCTGGTTAGCCTGTTAAGAAATTAAGTCACTTTTCAGCTAGCAACACTCTGCATCAGTGTTTAAATTATTTATCTCACGCCCTGTACTTCCTAAGTACTCGAAAAAGCCCTACTTAGTCTCCCTGTGAATCTTCACAGCACTAAGAGTTGGTTCTTGAAGAGATTGGGTAGGAAAGCACTGGTGTGCGATGGATGTTGCAGTTTCAGTAGTTCCTGTATTGCATCTGTAATATAATGGAAAATGAGAGACATGTTTGTGTCCCTCATAAAAGCCCTGCCCAAGTAAAGCATTTCTCTTGCTTTCCAGGACTTGACTCTCACCTCCATCCAAGTGGAGGCCTCTTCTGTCTCATCCCTAGGAATAAATCCTCCGTGGCACACAGGCACGTGGTTTTGCACGTGTTTCCCCAGGCAGTCTATAGGGTCTGCATTACACCATCTGCTTTAAACTGAGCCCTGTCATCAATACCCAGTTTTGGCAGGAGAGCCACTGGCAGTAACTACTTTCCTTCACTGCCAACCCCTGCCTGACTTCCAGTAGGACGAGGCTCTTTCCATGGAGCCACGTGACTGCAGTAACAGACATCCATACACGGGATTTTTCTAATTTGTTTGCTTTTCTACTTCTCATCCTTCATTTACTGTCCTAAAAATGTCAGAACAGAGAGCAGAACTTAAAAGGCAATCACCACCTGCAACCGTTGTAGCAACACTAAGCTATTTTGGCAGCCAGGCCTCTCTCAACACATGCTCACGGGGCCCATATCCCTCGTGCTGGGAAGATGCAATACAGTCCCTGGCTTATGGCTGCATCATTCCAAGCTCCTGCATAAAACATGGGAGCACCCAGAGATTTCCTAGAGCAGCCAATGGCTCAGATTACAGCCACTGCCGAGGCACTGGAGCACTTCCCAGTAGCACACTAAACTTTATGTTTCCAGCATAAAATCCCTGGTGATGTTGCTTCCCCAAACCCTGCCGGCACATCTCAGTTGCAGTTCAGCCACGGGATTTTCTGCCCTTTGATTATTTTTTCCCCTGTGACACCAAAGCACAAATAGAAAGAAGTTCTGTTATTTGGAAAAGAGGAGTTCAGGGCCTGCACCAGAGACAAATTCATGTGCCGTTATTTTATTCTTTCCTGCATGCTTCAAAATCTGGGAGAGAGGCAGAGCTCAGGGTGCATTTACTTTGTTCTCATCCTGCTCTCAGGAAAACCTTCCTGTTTCTTCAGCCTAGAATATCACGTTTTTCTATACAACCCAAAACCAAATACCCTCTAAAGCCCGTGAGAAATGCTGAAAATCTGTTGGCTTTGGATAACTTGTCTTTACACCCAAGTGAGAAACAAGTTTCATACATGCTAACCCAGGTTTCTGTGGCCTTGGCAGGATTTAGTTGAAAAAACAAACCATTTAAACATTCTGACAGTTTACTTACATTTCATTATGTGCCCAGTAACAACCCTTTGGAACTATATCTCATTTCTGTGTCCTTCAGTTGTATCTTAAGAGCCCTTCTATGAGCAGTGTGTAGAAGATGCACCAAAAATATTTTAAATGTATTTATTTACGCAGCCCAAGCAACCCAATATGGCATTAAGCATTGTTTTCATAATCCTGTAAAGTACTAAAAGCCTCCTGGGACGGATTGAGCCTCTTCAGCTCAGGACCAGAGAATTTTGCACCTTTGGAAAAAATTAAAACTAAACACCTAAAGTGCTTTTCAGAAGCAATTATCATAATCCCTGCTGTTACCCAGAGGGAAGCAGTGGCACGCAGAGGTTAAATAACTTCTTGGAGGTGGTTCAGCGAGCAGCACAGCCCGGATTAGAGTCACCGTGCCTCCTGACTTCCAGCTCCAGGCTCAGCCCAGCACCTTAAATAGCTTCAGTGCAAGTAATTAGCTCTGTCTCCTGGGCATGCATCTAACTCGGGGAATGGGAAAGCTGGAGTTCAACCTAATGGCACAAAACTTTCTATGGAGAATCCCTGGAAAGAAACGTTAAGTTTTAACCACTCTGACCTGACCAAGCTGTGCCAAGGCAGAGGGGAAAAGCTGCTGTGCAGATTTTACTGCCACCAGCTTGGGACAAGTGAATTATTCACACGCAGCAGAGCATGTCACAATAAAAGGTTTATAGGGGCTATCACCAGGAACATTCCTGTGGCGTTTATTCATTCCAGTATTTGTTTGTTGGCATTTCTTTTGTCCTCTCCTCTGTCACCAGAGACCTCTCCAGCCTTCCCTTTGTGGGGTACCTTTCCTTCGAAGAAAAAAACCAAAATTTTTGCCATGGGAGTGTTTTAGCGACACTGAACGTTTTATTTACATTGTTACTTTGCACAAATGTGTATTTCCACAGGGATATGTGGCACATGTGGTTTCCCCCCACCAGAGGTGACTGTCTATGTCTACTTCCTCTATTCCCTTGCCTACAGCTGCAGCATCTCCTTTACTTCTTTAGCTGCCTCCAGCAGGGAACAATAAATCTAACGCACACTCGGAAAAAGGAAAAAAATCTCCAGTGCTATTTTGGGCATCCAAGTTCTTTGGCTTAACCTATTTTTGGAAGGGCATCTTTGTTCAGCAAAATCAGAACTCCCAGCCCTGTGACACGGGGGCAGCACGTCCTGCTGCAGGCAGAGCCATTTGCCAGCGGCAACCTCCAACGGCAGGGCTGGCACGCAGAGCAAAGCCAGGACAGCCCAGAGGGAAAACGATGGGAGACAGGATTTCACTTCCACTCTCCATCACTTGTGTGTCTCTGAGCAAGTCACGCCACTCCTCTCCCGGGAGTTTTGGCCATGCCCACCCCGGCACACAGCAGATGCACAAACAGGACGGGTGCACCTCATTCCATAAGCTCCCCACAGGGAAAACATGTCTTACTACCTGTCCTGGCAGCCTCCAGCCCTACCAGGACCCCAGTCCTGGTGGTTCATTAGACAAATATTAACTGGTATACACAGCTCATGTTTTCATATAAGTTTTGCTTAGGAGATAAGAAAGGTCACAAATAGGAAATAGCAGCCCAGCCTGCAAAAGAGCTAAACAGGATTCATACATTTCTGTTTCGTTCATTTGATTTTAAAAGATATTCATGCTCTGTGTGCTCTGAAACAATAATTCCCTTTGTACTTCCATCAGATGCACCTTCCAACAGCAGTAGCACTCTTACATGGCCCAGAAAAAAAAATAAATAGTTGGAAAAGACGCAAAAAAGCTGACTTGGTATGTTGTGGCTGGCTCTGCACAAGGCAATGGGAGCACGCCCTTCTCACATCACTGCACTCACAGGCACCACTTGGAAAGGGATAATCTTTGAACCTGTAAGGCACAAGACTTGGCTTAAAGCTGGCATTTTGTACCAGGGCTGCAAGACAGCTGCTTTCAACAGGCAGGGATGAACCACACGAGAACCACACACTGTGGCTGGTCCTAGACCAGGAGCCCTGGCCACAGTCCTGCCCTCTGAGTTGCTTCTCTCCAGGAAAAAAAGAAAAAAAAAAAACAAAGTTAAACATTTAATTGGAGAGAAAATATTTTGTTTTCTTGGTTGTTGGGACAGCCTTCCAAATGCAACACTGAGCCCTCCTGGGCTTGGTGACAGGCAGGCTGAAACACCAGCACTAACAGCTAATTCTCCAGTGAATCTCTGTGGCCTAAAAGATTAAAGGCTTAATCAGAGTTACCTGAACATTAAATACCACTAAAGTGCACTGAAAGTTGCTCTAAGTGGAGGGGGGGGGAGAAGCCTTTTAAACAGGCTCATAACTAACTGGGGTTAGTTAGACGTAACTATGGGGTTTATGTACAGTTGTTACTGGTTTCGAATCATTCTGCTTTTCAGCTCTTTTGCCTTGACAATAAAGCCAATGCAGCTGTGCATCAGGCAGTGCTCTGGCACACCTCATCACCACAACTGAATTTAATGGGGGAAGCTGTCTTAAATACCTCAAGCTTTGTATCTAGAAAGAAGGGAGGCACCCTATGAAACTCCTACTGAAGAAGACACACACCTGAACTAGACACCAGAGAAGTTACAAGGGAGGATGCCATTGAAACCGAGGCTCTACTGTCATGCCGTTCCATTTTTGAGCAAACAGTTGTTTAAAACAACTTTCACACTTTAAATTGCTATGGAGAGTAGTAAAACCCTATGTTTAACAGATGGGAAAAATAAGAGTATAACTGGAATCCCTCCAAGTGTGAGGGATACCAAACACCTGACGTTTCCATCACTGCTCTCCTGGTTCCACCTGGCTGCAGTCACTGACCATTCTACCCTGACAAGAGAGGTTTTGCTCAGCTTCCCCCAAAACCTGGGGAAACCTGGCCAAACCCTGCAGCAGACCCAACAGGCCAAGTCCACTGACTTCAGCAAGAAGCAAAGCAGAGACAGCCCCAAAAATGCCTCCAGGATGGCCAACCAGCAGCATGAGTCAGCAACGCTAATGCTAGGAGCAGGGTTATCCCAAGGAGATATTTTGGCAAGAGGTTTTGTTTGAGCTTTATGTATATTTCTGAAACTCTTCAGCTGCTGGTACCCACAAACACCTGTTAGGAGTTTCAGCATATGCCACACAACAGACTTGTGTTTGTAGCTTTTACACAGTAAACCGGTAAAACCAGAGTGAATTCAGGTATTTGAACAAGCAGGTGCCAAACACTTCAGATTCTTAATTGGAGCAGCTTCAAAGCAATAACTGAGTTTAATTGTCAAGTGTGAGGGTGATTAGAGGAGAAGCAGAGATGCAGGCGCTCTTCTGCTCCGTTTTTCCTGTTCTTTTTTCTATACATCCCTGAAACAGCTGACACCTGTGTCCCTGTGCCAGCATCACCTCTTGGGCTTCAGCCACACGAGCTGGAGTCCTCCTTTAACTCAGCTTTAAGCCCAAAATACATGACTGATGTTGAAGAGAACAGTTTGTCTCCCCCATTTCAGTAGCAAATCTGTGATGCCAATCACATACGGCAAAAACTCTGACTTGTTGTTAACTACCACCATGAGAAGTTTATTATCAGCTGATTGACAGCAGTAGTTGACACTGGGGAGCAAGTTTCTTACAAAGCATTTTATTTCCCAAATATTAGTTTTCAAAGTAAGAGTTGCCACACTCACTCACTTTGGCAAATAATAATTGAGAAGTAAAATGTTTTGCAGGAACTTTGCCTGTTATACACTTCCATTTTAGAATCAGCCATCGGGACGTGAGAACTCACTGAAAGCCAAACATTGACTTACTGTGAGCATTCATGGCTGATGAAGATGTCAAGGAAAAAAAAAAACCAAACCCAAACAGAAAAGCTACTGGGAAGCAAACAGAGGTGCCAAAGCAATAAGGGAATCAAACAAGCAGTGGGATTTACTAGGTCTGGCTCAGCAGGGGGTTGCCAAGGGAATTTGCTGATGACTCGTAACAGGGTTCTCCACAACAGGCCTGCCGTGGTCTCTCCGTGCCACCGCTTCCCTGCGGGAAATGACTCCTCGGAGGGCTCTGTTAAGTGCGGTTCAGCAGGCGCTACAGAGGAGCGACACACACCCCCCTCCGGGTCTGGTGAGCCCTCATCTCCTCAGAACAAGGTTAGAAAACTACACGAGTGTGTAACAGCACTCAGGGCTCCTGCACAAAGGGGAGGCAGGACTACGGCACACTCGTCTAAAATCATTTGATGAAAATTAATCTCCGCTAGAAGTCACGGTCTCACTGGGATCAAAACCATTTGTAAACGTGTTTGAAGCAGGGGGAAGGAGAAAGTTTAGCTTCACCACTCTCAGCATGAGAGTGAGTCTTTCCCTCAACTCAAACTGTATTTTTGCTCAGTTTATCTCCAATTAATACATGTGACAGCATAAATACATAATCCCACACTGAACAAAGACCTTCCATCCACCTGAAACGAGCTACAGCCAAAAAAATGTTACTAAACCACAGAAAACAGACAATGAGGCGAACCACAAAGAGTAACTCCCAAAGCTTTACCTGGCAGAGCAGCAGCAGCTCTGAAAGCGGTGCCCTACCCCTTGCAGACAGGTCCCTCATCCCCACCTGCAAACCAGGAGAGCAGCTGCTCACCATGGGAGGATCAGCACACGGGTAACCCCCCTGTAGCAGAAGCGGCACCAGATCAGCAGGAATGCAAAGGGCCATTTTGTGAACCTCAAACTGTAACAGAGGAGCTCCTACAGCTTCTACTCAACCTCACTCCTGGGGGTGCAGACGGCCAGGGAGCCCCGAGAGCGGCACGAAATCCACTCTTCGCATCAGAAACATCATCCTCACGATTCCCCAACGCTTCCAGACGCATCCTCCACCACAAGAGGTCTGCCCCCGGCAGCAGCAGAGATGCTCACAGCCATCAACACCGGCTTTCACACAGGGAAGGGGAGCTCGGCTCCCTACTGCAGCCCTAAGCAGCGCCGTTTAAAGTTTCATGGTACAATAAAGGCAATAAATTAGGAGCAATGATTCCTTAAGTGCTGTCTGGGCAGCAGAGACCACTAAGATCTATCTCAACACAGGTACCAACTCTCCTCCTTCATTTTGCAAATGCTAAAGCACATAAAAAATTCTAAAATGAAGGAGAAAGGTTACCGGCAGAGTGGTCTCGCTGCAGGTCCCTCTTGAGTTGGGGGCAATGTTATCCTTACTGGCAATGACAGCCCATTTGATCTAACGCTGAATATTTGGGGAGAAAAAAAATTTCCATTGTTTCTTTATGTTAACAGAGGGCTGGTGTGTAACAAAGAGGAAGAAAGGCAGCCTGCGTGCTGCTGGCGGGTTGGTAAGAAATTCTCAAGGTCTGATCGATACCATGAAAAAAACACCTCTCCTGGTCTGAGGCTGGAGCGTTATTGAAGCACGGCAGTCACTATGCAGCTCATTTTCTTTAGCCACGATGATCTGAGGCTAATGAACACAGAAAGAAGAGCGGAGTCGATTGCAGGCATTCCTAGCCCTTTATATGAAGGAAAAAAGACCCCAAACGAGCGAGCAGAGGTATAGAGGCGCATGCAGGAGCATTTCCAGGCGCATTTCCAGGAGCGGCTGCACGGCTCTCTGGGCACCTGCTACCTGGGGGAAACCCAAAAGCACATGATATTCACAGAAAGTTGGGCGCAACTTCTGGAAAAAAAAAATGACAAAAACCAAAACGCCCTTGGGGAAAGAAAAAAAAAAGCAAAAAAAAAAAAAAAAAGCCATTGTTGTGGGAAATCCCAGCAAAGCATTTAAAGCAAAGGGTCGCCGTAGGTGATTTCGGAGAGGAGCCCGGGAGCTCCATGAGAGGAACCCGGCAGCCCCGGCTGCCCCTGCCCATCCCGCGCTGGCAGCGCCCGCGGCTCTGCCCGCTCCGCACAGGTGCGGACGGGGATGCCCGGGCCGTGCCTTTGTCTGCCCGCCACCGGCCGCCGCCGGCACGGACGGACGGGCGGCCCCGCACGGCCGAGCAGGTCCTCTGGTTGGCTTGAGAAAGGGGGGGGTGGGTGTGCAGGTCCCTTGGCCGGTGCAGAACACGGGTATGCGCCGCTGTGGCTGCCGCGCTGGGGGAGGACAGACGGACGGACGGACGGACGGACGGACA